>NW_021820771.1:455-201989 GCF_901001135.1 Rhinatrema bivittatum | reverse complement strand
TGGGCGACCTGCTGGAGACTGGGAAAGGTGGTCAATGTCTCTAATGAATAGCAGGCCGGGAGGCAGATGTTCAGGCGGGATGTAGATGCTCTTCACCCCTGGAAGCTGGTACTGCCCTGGGAGGAGCCCGTAGGAGCCCAACCACTGGGACTTAAGTGGCTTCACCCTTGGAAGCCGAAGCCCCCCCGGGAGGAGCCCATAGGGGCCTGGCCGCTGGGACTTAGGGGGGTTGTGGATCAGGACATGTAACTGGAACCAGACTAGGACAATAGCAATACTGTAACTGGGCTCGGGTTCTGGAACCAGGCAGGAACTGTAGCAGGATTCGGGTACTGGAACCAGGCAGGAACTGTAGCAGGATTCGGGTACTGGAACCAGGCATGAACTAAGCAGAACATAAGAAGAACATAAGAAAATGCCATACTGGGTCAGACCAAGGGTCCATCAAGCCCAGCATCCTGTTTCCAACAGTGGCCAATCCAGGCCATAAGAACCTGGCAAATACCCAAAAACTAAGTCTATTCCATGTTACCATTGCTAATGGCAGTGGCTATTCTCTAAGTGAACTTAATAGCAGGTAATGGACTTCTCCTCCAAGAACTTATCCAATCCTTTTTTAAACACAGCTATACTAACTGCACTAACCACATCCTCTGGCAACAGATTCCAGAGTTTAATTGTGCGTTGAGTAAAAAAGAACTTTCTCCGATTAGTTTTAAATGTGCCCCATGCTAACTTCATGGAGTGCCCCCTAGTCTTTCTACTATCTGAAAGAGTAAATAACCGATTCACATCTACCCATTCTAGACCTCTCATGATTTTACACACCTCTATCATATCCCCCCTCAGTCGTCTCTTCTCCAAGCTGAAAAGTCCTAACCTCTTTAGTCTTTCCTCATAGGGGAGTTGTTCCATTCTCCTTATCATTTTGGTAGCCCTTCTCTGTACCTTCTCCATCACAATTATATCTTTTTTTAGATGCGGCGACCAGACTTGTACACAGTATTCAAGGTGCGGTCTCACCATGGAGTAATACTGAGGTATAACGACATTTTCCGTTTTATTCACCATTCCTTTCCTAATAATTCCTAACATTCTGTTTGCTTTTTTGACTGCCGCAGCACATTGAACCGACGATTTCAATGTGTTATCCACTATGACGCCTAGATATCTTTCTTGGGTTGTAGCACCTAATATGGAAACCAACATTGTATAATTATAGCATGGGTTATTTTTCCCTATATGCATCACCTTGCACTTATCCACATTAAATTTCATCTGCCATTTGGATGCCCAAATTTCCAGTCTCACGAGGTCTTCCTGCAATTTATCACAATCTGCTTGTGATTTAACTACTCTGAACAATTTTGTGTCATCTGCAAATTTGATAATCTCACTCGTCGTATTTCTTTCCAGATCATTTATAAATATATTGAAAAGTAAGGGTCCCAATACAGATCCCTGAGGCACTCCACTGTCCACTCCCTTCCAGTGAGAAAATTGTCCATTTAATCCTACTCTCTGTTTCCTGTCTTTTAGCCAGTTTGAAATCCACGAAAGGAACCAAGCTGGTACTGAAGCAAACTAGCCGGTACTTTAGCAAACCAGCAGGAACCAAGCAGGTACTGTAGCAGGCAGGCAGGAACCAAGCAGGTACTGTGGCAGGCAGGCAGGAACCAGGCAGGTACTGTAGCAGGAACGGAGCGACGAAGTAAGGCGAGTCACTCCAGAGCACAGAGCAACAGGAAACCGGGAGGCTAACCCATTGCAAGGCAAAGACTGGATGACCGCGGCCAGCTTATCAAGACCGCGGCGTCAGATGTCAGGAGTTGGGCGGAGTCACCACTGGCAGGAAACGGCCTAGAAAAGCGCCCAAGTGGTAAGCGCACGCCTAGGACCCGGGCGTCCATGGGAGACCTCACAGTGGTGCAGCCCCCGCGGGGACGCCACCAAATAGGCTGCAAACCATGCCATTTTCATATGTGAATATATCACAAAGTCATCCTGTTCATCAACTTCTATCCAGAAGTAAGTTAAAGTTACCACTGAAGACATTCCACAAAATAAATCCCCTCATGAACCATGATGGTGAAACAGTCAATGATGCAATTCTAATTTCCCCATCATAGCTACAATGATTCCCTCTAGAAGCAAAAAACAGCCTCTAAAATAGTCAGCATCCATTTACCATAGTTATGAGATACCATAATGCAGCATAATCATTGCTTTCACTAACACATAACCCTCATTGTACTTTTGAGCAACATTTTCACACAAAAAACTGTGCTGTTCCATAAGCTGTGTTGATTGTAAAGAATGACTTCCTAAACAAACATGTCCCAGCTTTTTGTCTCTTACCTGCAGTATGGTATCTGACAGCTCTTACTTATCAATGTACTCATGGGGACGGTAACTTTGAAACAGCCACGTGGGTGAACATGTATGCACATATGCTGGTTTGCATCAAAGGACGTGGCCATATTATAACACATGTGCGTATAGGCGCACATGGTATAAAATAGTCTGCATGGGCATACATGTATGCACAATTTTATATTGAGGCAGGCTTGTGTGCACAAATGCTGGCTCTATGGAGAAGTGGAGGTATATTAATAGACGTGCGCCGATGCAAATCCCAGTTTTTCCAGTTTGTTCCCAGTTCGCTCAGTCAAAGGATAGGACTTCCTAACTTCCTTAGCCAACTAGCCTTTTACCCTGTTAGCCTCAACCCTTAAAACCCCCATCCTCTTTAGGTTTTTTTTGTTTTGTTTCAGGACTTGCATGCCATCCACAGCAAAAGTAAAGTTTGTGATAAGGGTCCCCAGCGTGTGCTTGTGCGTGTAAATACTTACGTGCAGATTTCATGGAGAAATCTAGAAATGGCCTTGCCCCACCCAGATCACACCCACACCTCACGTACACCCCACCCTGCCCCTTTTTTGTGAAAACATTTCTGTGCGCATACCGGAATAAAACTATTCATGCGCTTTTTAATATCCATGCAGCATGCACCATGTACTTCTGTGTATATCTCCCGGCTTCGGCGCATGTCAGGCTTTTAAAATTTGCCTTTAAATAGTTTTCTCTCTAAAAGTAGGCCAAGTTCATATTTACACCTAATCAGTTCAAGCAATATTATACCCATTCTCTATATCCCATTTCCAAGTGATCTATAATATTTTCTCTTGTAGATGAAAATGGAAAATGGAGCAATCACATTAGCAAAAGAGTTACAAGAGATTTCATTTAAAAGGCCCAATACTGTTCTTACTGTAGTAATTATAATCCACATCTCTACCACAAGGTACTAATTCATTTCTATAAATTAAAAAGACAAATTTTCAGGAGTATGATCAACAGGGACACAATCCAATGTCACCAACAAAAACATTAATTGAAATTCAAACTCCTGTGTTCAACAAGCCAGCCCATTATTGCTCTAAGGGAGGTAAAGGATTTTTTGTTGTTGTTGGTTCAGTTTGTTGTATTTATTATTTTATTTTGGGGGCTTCTTTTGTTTTTATTCATTTTGGAATTACTATCGCACCGTTTGCAATGCTACTTGTTCTGTTGCCTTAGACCTTGTTTAGGTTTCTAGTTTAGCTATTGTTCCTCATGTGGGCCTATATCTAGTGGCCTTCTTGGTCCTCTGCTTTCGTCTTGTGTCTTGCTTGTGTGGCCTTAGTTGTTTTTGTACCCCTAGACACTGTCAACCCGTTACCCCCCCCTCTCCCGCCCCCGCCTCCAAGGTTGGACACCAGGGGTGGAGATAGGGATGTGCAGAGGGACGCCATACGTTGCATATCATTATTCGGATTCGTTGGGGAGGCAGATACGCTGCATTCGCCGTATGGCGCCCCGATGCATTAATACGGCGATTTCTATCGTGTCCCAGCTAAATTAGAAAATTAACTACAACCCCCCACCCTCCTGACCCCCCCCCAAGACTTAACAAAACTCCCTGGTGGTCCAGCGGGTAGTCCAGGAGCCATCCCCTGCACTCTCACACCCTCCGTGCCGGTTTCATCATGGCGCCGATAGCCTTGTCACAGGTGCTACCAGTGCCATTGGTCAGCCCCTGTCACATGGTCATCGGCGCCATCTTGTGCTCCTACCATATGACAGGGACTGACCAATGGCACCGGTAGCCCCTGTGACATAGTATGGGCAAAGGCTATCAGCGCCATTTTGAGTACTGGCATCGAACGGCTGGAGTGCAGGAGGTCACTCCGGGACCCCCGTTGGACGCCCAGGGACTTTTGGCCAGCTTGGGGGGGGCCCTCCTGACCCCCACAAGACTTGCCAAAAGTCCAGCGGGGGTCCGGGAGCGACCTCCTGCACGCCGGCTGTCCGATGCCAGTACTCAAAATGGCGCCGATCGCTTTGCCCTCACTATGTCACAGGGGCCGACCGTCTGAGCGCACTGTACTATATAAGCCCGCCAGTGAGGCAGAGCAGGCTGAAGAATACCAGAAGGTGTACACAAAAACTAAGGAACAGGGAGAGCACCAAAGTTCAGACAGATAAGCAGACAAAACAGGACAAACTAAGACAGGGTACAAGGCAAGGCAGGGACAAGACTAAGAGGACACCAGAAAGCCAACACTAAGGCAGGCCTGGATTTGTCAATAGGCACATTAGGCCTGGGCCGAGGGTGGCAAAAATCTGGGGGGTAGCAAGCTAGTTGATGATTTGCTACCTTTCAGCTGTGCTAAATTTCACTCAGCAGAGAATAGCACTCTGTTTCCTAATACTACTCAGGGTGCAAGGAACAGGAGAGGAGAGGGAGTGAGCCTGCAACAGACAGAGCAATGAAGGATCATTGAAGGGTGAAAAGAGGCTGGCAGATGAGAGGGGATCGACTGGGGAGTCTATGTGTGTGTGTGTGGGGGGGGGGGGGGGGGAGGTTCAAGGGTAGGGGGCAGTGTTCATGTGTATGTGAGAGAGAAGGAATTGATGCCAGGTGTATAACTGTATGTCTTATTGAATGGGTTGTTAGAGACGGGATGCAAGGAGGAACAGGACCAGAGTATGGTAAAGACGCCTCCTTCCTGTCCTCCCCACCCACTGCATTTCAAATCCTCCCTCTCTTGAACTTGGATTCTAACCCCCAGATCCTGGAACCTCTCTTCCTTCCTTCCCACCTCTCCCTTCTCCCCAGATCCTAGAACCCACTCCCCAACCCTTCTTACTCCCTCCTCCTCTTCCACATCTCTTCCCTATCTCCCATCCTCCCTGTCACAAATCCTCTCTCTCTCCTCACCCCATGTCTGATCCTCCTCCTTTCCTCTTCCCATCCCGAGGTCTCCTCCCTGTACTGATACATTGAGATCACTTTTCTTCACCCAATAAAAATAAAATAAAATAAACTAATAAATATGTTGTAAAGCAAATTTATTTTTATAGTACAATAGAAAAGATGGAAATGCTTGCCAGTTTCCTTCAGAATTTTTACATTTTTGCCACAGAATCCACCCCTGAGCTGCCACAGGAAACTATGGGACTGTGCCTTAACCTCCTCCACTAGGGGTGTACATTCGTTTTCGCCGTATTGGCGATCCGCAACGTATATTGGCACTATTCGTAGTATTCGTGGGGAAGCTTTTCTGTGCACCCTCGACTTAATATCATGGCGATATTAAGTCAGAGTTCCCGAGGGTAAAAAAAGTAAAAAAAAAATTTGAAATCGGCCTGCGGCTGTCGGGTCGAAAACCAGACGCTCAATTTTGCCGGCATCCGGTTTCCGAGCCCATGGCTGTCAGCGGCTCGAGAACTGACGCCAGCAAAATTGAGCGTCGGCTGTCAAACCCGCTGACAGCCGCCATTCCGGGCCAAAAGGAGGCACTAGGGACGCGCTAGTATCCCTAGCGCCTCCTTTTGCCTGTTTCTACCGCCGGGCCTCATTTAAATACAGAATCGCGCGCACAGGCGAGTGGCCTGTGCGTGCGGACTTTACTGAATCGGCCCATGGGTGTCCTTCCGTGCCCTATATCCCCATGTTCCAGGTTACCTCCAACTAAGTCTGCTGTCTATCAGACCCTTCATTGCTCTGTTCCTGTGTTGCTCCTGCCCTAGTGGTTACCTATAATAATAACCTGCCCTGTTCCTGAGTCCAGAACTGCCCCTGCCCTGGGGCAGCACAGAACTCAGGGGTTACCAATAACCAGCTTTATCTCAGAGTCCTGTGCTACCCCTGCCTTGGGGCTACTTAATAAAACTAGCCTGCACAGCTGTGACAAGGTCTTTCTCCATAAATGCAGGAAAGGAAAAGGGCCTGAGGAAATATAACCCTACACTAATTAATTTAATTCAAAAACATGTATTTTGAAAAAAGAATGGAAACAATTGCTTACTGAAGAGCTTTCACTATTAGGATGCCATTGATAAAACAGCACAGCAATGCTGCTCTACACCCATTAGAAGACTATGGAATCGTTATGAAAAACATTAGGGAAGAGAATGTTCTGATATTAAAATGAGACACCTGGAGACTTAGTCCTCTGATAAACCTAAAAATGAAATAAAATGGAAAAATAATTATGTCTATAAATCCTGTGCAAAGAAATATCTTCACGTGACAGATTTATGTCTTAAAGAGGTGCTGATCTAAGAGACCTTTGTTGCATCATCCTTTGCACTGTTGGAGATGTTCCAGCTTCCTTTCTCATATCCAGTCACATCCCAGCATTGGTGTCTGATTCAATAGAATTGATAGAAACTTGGAATTAAAGGCAACGTTCTTGAGATAATTAAATCAATATGAACAGTCAACTCACCACACCTCACTTTGTGATGCCAATGTACTAAGAGGCAGATGGCTCCTGCAGGAATGGCTGGATTTCTATGACTACAACTACTACTTATTATTTTTAAAACTATGCATGCAGAGTTCTGTAGAGATACATATTAAAGGAAGTCCATGCTCATTGAAGTTTACCATTTAGTTAGGATAAACATACGTGACAAACAAGAGCCTGGGGAAGATGTTTTCCCTTGTGTTACTGAGTATAGCAATGTGTGCGGTCAGAATGGCCAGAGAATAGACGCAGGCAAGGCTCTTGCTGGATATTCATGAATTTTTATTAAATCACAACAGAAAAACAGTTCTGCATAACCACTCTAGGGGTCATGGGGTGCCTGTTGTTCCAATCTGGCTCGATTGCTCATAATCTGACCCCACAGGATTTTAAACTGAGGACAATTGCACCCTAAAACTACCAGATATGGGAGCATGAGAAGTACTCTCACATTCATAACAGTTTGTCCTACTGCTGTTGTCAGCAGGATCTTACTGGGTGGTACTGCTGTCTGTTGCCATGTACACAGATAAGCACTGCCTTGTCCTTCTCATTGATATCCTCTCTCTTGATCATGTCCATATGAACAAAAATCATTCTACATCTTGAGTCTACCAGGGTTGAGTGGAAACTTCATCCAACTCCTCCTGGCTCAAATTCCTTAAGTTTGGATGGTGGACATCCACCAAGTTACAGCTTTGAGGTTTTGCAAGAGTGTGCATCCATTCATGTTCCTACTTTTGGTTCTCATACTGGGGGCTACTGTCCACAATCTGCTTCTTGTGCTGTTCCACTAGCTTGCGCTCCCACTCTATGTTCGTATGCATGTCTGCGGGGTTTGTATAATTCTGACTGCTGGACTGCTGAGCTAGACCCTACTAAGTTTGTGCCAGCACATGTCAAATACGTGCTGTGCTGTTAGCTGTAAGGAAAGCAGCTAATTATAACTACAGGATATGGGCCTAAGTCAGCAAGGAGTGAAAGACACGGGGATGGCTCACATATGATATATGTGTGGTCTGCATGGAAACCAACTACAAAGGAAAGTGCAGACATTGATAAGAAATGATCGATGTCTTCCTACAAGCTGTGGGAAGATAGTACCGAAGGAGAACAAACATTTGGACACAAAAGAAAGAGAATGAATGTTTGGGTGCAGGTGGTCTAGGGAAAGGAAGCCAGGCCAGAATGACGTATTTAGAAATGATCAATACTTGGCAAAGGTAACTAGAAAAAAATATATGTAAGCCTTGTAAGATTGTGACATAGGCAAGGATGAGCTTAAGGGCTTCTGATAATTTGCAGAGTTTATGCTTATCCTTCCCCAGATACTTCTATTGTAATTGGCTATCATTTATTTACCATAATAAACATTTTACTAAATTTCTAAAATATTTTATTTATTTATTTATTTAACATTTTTCTATACCGAACTTCATGACAAGCTTCATATCAGACCGGTTTACATCAAACTTGGGGATTAACTGAACAAAACCATATAACAGGAAGGCTGAAGCGCAGTTACAAATAACAGGGAGAGTGAACTTGGGGGCTAGGATAGCCAGGAAATAAAGGACAGAAAAAACTGGAGGATGCGAACGTATGGCTATACAGTGGTTGTATATCTCTGTGTCTTGTGTCTGGGTTAAAACCATGCAGGTTGGTTCCATTTTAACTTTACTCATTCCTTCCAAGGCTCTTTAGTTTATTTTTTTTCCATATGGGCAGTGCTTTTCCCTCATGTCTATTCCTTACACAGAAGAAGAAGAAGAATGTTTCTATACCCTTATTACTGAGTTGTATCAGTCCCTCCAAGACTCCCTTTTTCTTTCGACTTGAGGATTTACCTTGCTATGGAGAGTTTCTTTTGTCCATGTCGTCTTTATTCTTTAGTGTTTCCTGTGCCACTCTGTTGACGTCCATCACTTTGATTTGATCCCACCGACAGTCTCTGGCCAAGTGACATCTCCTTCCTCAGATGAAGCAAGCAGAAGAGGGTGTTGTCCGCAAACTGGGCACAGAACTGTCCACTTCCGAGGGACATTGCTGGGGTCCACCACTCTCATTACTGCACCATAGAGCCTCTGCAGGCTCCCTTTCTAGCCTCCACACCATGTCAGATTTTAATTGGGCCTTTTGGAAGGCATCTGCCACTTCTAGTGCTTTTTCCAAAGTGAGCCCAGGGTGCTCTCCTGTCCAATTCTGCATGGGCCTGGTTAAGCCTTTATAGGAATTGTTCCAGAAGCCCCTGATTGGATACCTCGAGGCAGGTCTTTGCCTCTGGCTACAGCCACTTCCATCCAGCATCTTTCAGTCAGTGGAACAGGATTCGATGGAATTGTTGTTGGAAGTTATACCCTGCCCCTTCTAGAATGGTGGTCTTTTCTGCATAGGTGGTCCTTCCATCTGGACTGGCCACTTGAAAGGCCATTTGGAGTTTTCCTTAAGTAGATTTGCCAGGTATGTGTTCCAGTTAGCTTCTGGCCAACCTGTCATGCGGGCAGTCCTTTCAAAGTCTGTCAGAAAGATTTCCGGGTTCTCCCCTATTTTCTTCTTAAACAGGATGGGAGGTGACAGATTTAACCAGATTGTGGCAGCTTGATTGCTTGAGCAACCTGTACCAGTACCTCCTGTTGCAAGGTGAACTGTTCATATAAATTTAGAACAAATTTCCAATCCATGTTAGCTTATTGGTCCTGGTTGCCCAGTGAATCCATGAAAGGCTCTGCACTATTCCAAAGTATCTATGCATGAACCCTTCCCTTCCCTTCCCTTCCCTTTTTTTTTTTTTTTTTTAAACAAAACCCTGGCTGTTTGTCACTGACTTCCTGTTAAGTCCCTCTATTCATAAACTTTTATTAATGCACAACAGAAAAACATCTCTGCATACTTTCAAATCTTATAAACAAAAAGCATTATAAAAACTTACATTCTAGTCCTTTCCTAAGGTTTGTTCATTCCCCAGGGCCTCCTGTTCCCTCCTGGGCCTGGTAAGATAATGCAATTTCCCTGCCATCTCTGCCTGGACCAGAAGTCCCTGTTGTCTGAGGCTTAAGGTGGACTGAGCCAGATCTCTGGATGCTGTCCCTTATGGTATTCTGGGGTTTTGTTGGGTGTACCCCTTCATACTGAGCCATTTAAATAGTATGCAAATCAGTAGCTGAGTGACATTTTTGTGTTAAAGTTTGCGCAAAATCATGGACTTTAACTCAAAAAACTTAATTACATCTCTCTAAGGTGTAGTTATATTTTACATTAAAATGGCAATTTGTGTTTTTGTGCACATAATTTTAAAATGTGAACATACGTAATATGCCGATTTTCTTATTACCTATTTTCATATTTTTAGCACTTATTGGTAAATTCTAAATTTCATGCATTAGAATTCCAACTAGGCACATAATCACATTTAACTCATTATGTCCCAATGTCCTATTTAGAGGACAGCTTCTTAAAAATTTTAGGACATAATGGGTTAATATATGTTAAGAGTTCTTTTTTTCATTAGCAATCACATTTGAAAACAAGAGTGCTACATAATTCATCACCCTCTTAATTGATTCTTTTTTTCTACTGTTGATCCCAGAAATAATTTACCATATTTAAAATATCCAGTTTAAATGCTAACATGATTTTTTTTTCCATACTCAGTTCACATAATTTCACACAATATTGCTAAAGTATAAGTCATCTAGTTTAAAAGTGTTTATTTTTACAGGATGGTCTTGACATATGCATATTTCAAAATTGCTGCTTATGTTTTTCATACATATTTTACATTTGTAACTATTTCATATGAGTCTTCCTCAAAAGGTGACACTGGGCACTTAAACTTACTTCTATGAGAAATATGGAAAAATGGAAGCATTATTATAGTCTTCCAAAGAAAACAACCTGCAAAGCATTTAAATGTTTTTGTGGAGTGCTAGCATAAAATGTGGAAATGTAGATTGCGCATACACCATTCTGATCATCCACTTCAAATCTTCTCTTGCCAAATGCCACAGTTATTAATATCCTCTCCAACATTCATGTGAATTAATGATCAATCTAGAAAATGATACCAAATTTATAGTATTCCAAACTATGAAAACCAAAATGTCTTTCAGTATATAGATATCAATGTTCCAGGACCTTATCAGCAACCAGAGGTTCATTGTTGGTTTTGACATTGTTTCAGTGTGTCCTACCTTCAGGGAACCTATGCAACAAGACTGACAATGGTTGCATTTTGTCATGAAAAAAAAATCACCAAATATTACACCAATCACATCCCAAGTTACCCCATCATGAGTTCATTTTGTGTCCAATCAGATGATGAAAACACATTTATTTTTTGAAAATTTAATTCTTAAAATCGAATGTTGACCACTCAGTCTTGGCATTCAAGCAATAGGGTAATCATGGGATGGGGCAACCTGCAATATAGAGTCCCTCCCCTACAAACCATCACGGCAATACTGTAGCACAATTTTTTATCGCAGCTCAAATGTGCGACAAAAAATTGCGCTGTGGTACAGGGTGTAGTAGCACGATGGTGGCCTACCTCGGCTGGGGCTGACATCGCATTTAAGGGCCATGTGGCCTGAATCACACCCCAAGTCCCAAAGGTGAAAAATCAATGCAGGGGTCTTTGGAGACCCCCACCCACCCCATTTCTGCCTCCTTCTGAGCTGGTTCTGGACCTTAAGAAGTAAAAAGAAAAGAATTCAAACTGCACAGCAACTCCTTTCCTAAACCCCTCCCCTTAATAAAAAAATGCAGTCGTGTAGCTTTTCATACCACCTCCCTTTTAAACACCCCCTGATCCAAGTAACAAAATATCCCTGGGGGTCCAATGGTCTCCCAAACCCCTTCTAACTTCCAACCCCACCCCAGAGCCCACCTCATAGCACTAAATATAATCATTGGTGTTCAATGGGGGCCCAAAGCATCCCTACCTCTGGGCCAGTCTACACCATTTTTCAAAATGGCATCAATCTGATCTTGCCCCTATCATGTAATAGGGGCAAAGTATGGTGATTGGACCTAGGCCATCAACACGCAATTTGCTTTTGTTTTTTACTTACGGGGGACCAGAAGCACTTTGCAAGGTGATGGGGATCTCCAAAGAACCCTGGGGTAGTTTTTGACCTTTCATGGAGTAGGAATTGGGTTGCCTGGCCCTGTAAATTTTACTGCAACACCATTGAGCACCCACATTAGTGTCACGATGCTCCCCTAGGGAAATAACCACACCTCCTGAAACGCACTAAAATAACAGAGCTGGATTGTTATTTTATTAAGATAGACCTGATTATGCAAACATGACTCAGCCCGGCCTGAGTCCTTAGGATCTTGCAATAAAGAACACAATGGCGGTCGTGTCAGGGTGGCCCGATGGTTTTCACTGTGGAGAACTCATGAAAGTGAAAGACTGGATTTTTTTCCAAAGAAGAAATAAGCATTAAAACAAGAAAAACATGTGCAAATATATTTTTGCTCAGACTCAGAGTAATTCAAGTCCAGAGTTTTATAGGATTCATAAATATACAGCTCTGGGACAGTACTACCACTAACATTTTGTCCTCTGCATTTTTTTTCTTAAAGAACATTGATGAGTTTTTGAAACAATGTTTTCCCATCAGTAGCAGGGCTGAATTAGCCATGCTGTCTGAGACATCCTCTGGCAGCCTGTAGACAGAGCTTGTCTCAGCTTTTACAAAGCTTTGACTCTGTGCAACTTCGTGTGTCTTCCTGCGCGAATCCGTTACTTCTCAGTCTGTTTTTTCTGCACTACTAGTCACACGCAGAGATCTTTCTCTCAGAGTTTAAAAAAAACAAAAAACACAGCACTTTTCAGTGCTAGAATGACACCCAAACTGCCTGGCTTCAAATATTGCCAGTGCGGTACAGTTATGTCCATCACCGATGGACATAACTTCTGCTATATTTGCCTGGGCCCTGAGCACGACCAGCCCAACTGTTGGGACTGTGGTCAGATGTCACCGAGGGCCCAGAGAGAGCATGCAGGGAAGATCACACATCTAAGAGATGAAGCCAGGTCCTACACTCTGATTTTGGAGTGACACTTCTCGCATTCTTCCCTGGGAACAAAGGTTCCCAGAACAACAAAAGAGAAAAGATCTTCCTCCCTGGAGCCTCAGAGTAAGAAGCGAATGATTGCAAAATCCCCGTCACATTCTGCCCCCTCCCACACCCCACAAAGCCATAGGCTATTGGGGGGGGGGGGGGGGGCTGCCGTTGATCGGACTGCTGCCTGTGAAGGCTTGTCCAGGTGAGAATATGGCAAAGAATGTGCCGCATCAATATGGGACCAACGCTCCATGTCGAGGAGAACCGGCATCTGAGCCCACCAATCTTGACCCACAATGCACTCATGTGTCCAACCGGGCATCAGCACACTCCTCCCCTTACCAGGCATCGGCGCAGGACCATAACTCCTCATTGGAAGCTGTGCCGCTTACCAAACATAAGAAACATGCGTCAGAGATGGTGCAGCAGAAAGACACCGAATGACACAGGCCAGCACCATCTAAGCCTTCATTGACAACAAAACCAGGACTGGATCCCCAATGCATTTTTACAATGCAAGAACTGAGTGACATAGGGTACTCTGATGTGGAAATGTCCCTGGGCTTTCTTTCGCCGGGAGGCTCCTCTGTAGCTTCAAGGTGAATATACTCTGACCTTTCCTCCACCTCACGATAGAAGCAAGATTCACCACAGCTTTAAGAGCCTTTATTAAAGAGGCATAGGCCATCTAATATGGAGCCAGCAGCTCATTGTAATTGGGGGGTCTCATCAAGCATCCATTTGACTGTGATACCAACAAGGGCAAAAAGAGCAAAATCAGGTTTAGGCAGCAGCATTCCAATGGCATAGCGACCAGGGCAAAGAGCCAGCAAACCACCACATGGGCCTCCCAGGAAATATCCCAAATCTTGGACATTCTTAATAATTTATTCATGTCTCTGGAATCGTGGACTCAAGAGCATCCATTTACGAGCCCCTCATCGGTGGAAGTGTCCCTGCATGAGGACTCCTCTCCTCCAATGCAGGATTCCCAGGGACAAGGAGAATTTCGCCCATCACCATCTCCGCAGCTGACTTCAGAACTGCTTGACTCCCTGCAGTCTTCACTGGGATCTTCCACAGGCATTCCATCCGATCCCCCAAGGAACTCCCAAAGCCAGCTTTACCACCCGAGGACCTCTCTTATTTCAAATGTATAGAGAAAGCAGGGACTATGCTTAAGGTGGAAACAAAGAAGGTACCAGACCCTAGAGCAGAGGTCCTGAGCATCCTGAAGATTTTTGAATTCCCATCTGAACCTACAGCTTCCCATGCTGTCTTTGATGCAGGCATGGAAGAAACTTGAGATTCTCCTTTCTCGGAACTTCCTGCTTTCATAAAAATAGACCTTAAATTTTGCAGCATGCCTCCATTGTGGTAGAGTCAGCCATTAAGAAGGCAAATAAATCCAGGCTACATTCCAATGTGCCACCCGGAAAGGACAACCGCTACCTAGATGAATTAGGAAGAAAAACCTTCCAGGTGGTCATGTTAAATGCAAAAATCCAACAACACCAGTTCTAAATCACTATCTCTATGAGTGTTTGCAATTGCTCAAAACCCTCCATCGGAATGAGTCCAGGGACAGAACGCTTCCACACCCTTTTGGTGACATGGAAGAAGGATTACAACACCTCCTATGGACGGTGTATGACGCATTCAAGATTTCGGCCCATATATTTGCGGTAGCTATAGAAGCATGCAGGATGGCCTGGTTGAGAGCAAGTGCCATCCGTGAGGATGTTCATGAAAAGTTAGCCAATCTTCAGTGCAAGGGAGATAATCTATTTGGAGACAAGCTGAGGGAGGAAGTCTCGCAGCTAAAGGAACAGAATGTACCATTTCAATCCCTAGCTTCTCCCTCAGATCAGGCCTTACCTTGCCTTGGGGGCTCTGGGCCTGCTATTACCCTAGACCTTGCTCTATGGTCTACTCAGGCCTTTCATTGCTCAATTTTTTCTATATATTCAAAGGCCTGTCTTAAAAGGTCTAGTATAAATGAAGCAATCTTTGAACACATCCCAATAAAAGGTTTCTCTCTACTGCAGATCAATTCTCCCTGACAAAGGCCTTGTTTTCACCAATATGGTTTCCTCAGGGGGAACACAATTTGTCGGACTGAAAAATAACAGCAATGTTAAACAAACACCTTATCATACGACGAGCTCCCTTCAGTAGATATTGTGCTGGATAACTATTTGAAGTATTTAGAACTCAGCCGTCCTCCTCTGTATTTGGCTTGTTAGGGAAACATAATGAGGAAGCCATATTGACAAAAGCAAGGCTTTTTATTAAGATTATATAGTGTTGATAAGCGATATTGTTGTTAAGTATTGAGGTTTTTACTTTGTTCTTATTTTGTCTGATTCAATGTATGTGCACTGTTGTAAATGATTTATGTGTAATAAATAGTTAAAATATTTTCACTAATTTTTTCAATATTCTTTAAAATTTTTATTTCAGTAGTGTTCGTTATTTGATTATGATATTTATTACACGTACATTTAACATTTTTTTCTGTACTCCATAGATTTTATTTATGCACTATCTCTCTCTATATATTAAGAAAATAATTTTCAAAAGGATTTATGCTGGCTTTTGCACTCATAAATTGACTTAACACTTGTAAATGGGCTTTTGAAAATTGCTATGATATATGGTTCTTTTATGTATGTAACTTCTTTGAAAATTCACTCTAATGTATCTACTGTATATCTATCTGTAGCTATATTTATATCTATAAGTATATCTATATCTATCTATATATGAAAGGTTGTGCAATATTTCACTGTGTTCTAGTTAATGCAATTATCTCCTTGGGATAAGGGATATAGATATGAAGTCAATATTAATGTTATCCATTGCTGACAAGATATTTCCATAAG
Organism: Rhinatrema bivittatum; assembly: GCF_901001135.1. Taxonomy (NCBI): domain Eukaryota; kingdom Metazoa; phylum Chordata; class Amphibia; order Gymnophiona; family Rhinatrematidae; genus Rhinatrema; species Rhinatrema bivittatum. Next base: position 186,232 of record NW_021820771.1, on the reverse strand, counting down.
CATGAAGATAATTTTTTGATATTCTGGTTTTCTTTTAGCTATTTATTTATTTATTCCAGGATTAATTGTAAATAAATTTTTTTAAATCAAGAAAATAGGGCTCTGAAATGCCTAGCCAGCTTTCTAATGGGAAATAAGACTGGAGAAAACAAAAAACATCCCTATAATGCTGTTTTCTTGTCCTCTGGTCCTTTAGTGCTGAAATTAGATTTGGTTTTCAGGGTAGCCAGGCTATGCAAGTGAATATGGTTCAAAGCTCAAAGGAATGCAAATACATCTCATGAAATTGCATTGTGGAAATCCTGAAAGCCCCTCCTGTTTGTGGAATTTAAGGGCCAGAATTCGCCATGCCTGCCCTAGAGAAAGCTGAAGGACCTGTGCAATAGCATCAGTTAAGTCAAGGGTGCCAAACTGCAATCCCCAGGTCCACAAGCTGCTCTGGTTTTCAGAAAATCCCTAACAAATATGCATGAAATATGCATTGCCTCAAATACATACAAATGTATCTCGTGCATTTTTATTAGCAGTTCCCTGAAAACCAGACCGGTCTGTGGCCCTTGGGAATTGCAGTTTGAAACCCCTGGATTTAAACAGAACTGAACTTTTGTATTGTCTGAGGATAAAAACCCTGCTTATTATGTCACATTACATTCAGTTTCACATATTGAACGAAGGGAATAGAAAAGGAAACAACTGAAAGACAGACTACGAATCTGATTTACAAAGATTTTTTTCCCCACAGATACAGTATGGGGAAAAGAGCTTTAAGTAAACCAGGCACTAAGAGCTCTCATATGATGCTTGAATCATCAAACTGATAACTTCCAGATATGTTAGCCAGATGAGAGAATATTAGCAAAGCATAATAAACATCTTTTGGGAGATATGCAGGATGAGTGGGCAGGAAAGGAAGCAATTTGTATTGATATGGCCAGTTCCATATATCTTTGAATCTCATTTTTCTTCTCCAGATACTGAAAGATACAGATGGGAGGCAGCTACCTCAGAGGTACAAATAATGAAGCATTTTTTTTCTCTAGAAGGACTAGAGAAAAAGACTAGAAGGAATTCCAAATGTGTCCCTCAAAAATGTACGTATGTGTGTGTAATTTTGCAGAATAGATGTCAAAACAATGTCTTCATGGTCCGAGAATGAATAAATGCTACAGTTGGGATTCAAAATCTCTGCCTCTGGATTCACATAGATTTCATAGTTCTGTATTAGGTCACATTTCAAATAGCTGAAGTATTCTCTCCGTACATTACTACATAATCAGAGGAAAGACCTATCGAGTCGTTATTTTAAACTTACAGAGCCCGATATTCAGCATCATTTGATTACCTAATGGAGTGCTTTAAAAATTACTGGATAACTTTTTACCCTGTTATCTGCCTATCACGGAGGTGGACTGGAGTGTTCTGGGGCAGATCTCTAGGTAAGTTAGCTGGAAAAACATCGGTTTTCTATATTATTCAGCTAAGTTAAGTGAATAACTTCAGGACTGCATGAGAAAGGCATTACACAAACCATCCAATCAGTCTGCGATGTAGGGGATAGCCTCAGTAGCAGCTCATGCTTAGAATACAGGGCTCTCTTATATGCATGCACAATAATGTCCACAGTGTAATTCAGAGAAACAAAACAACTCACCATATTCCAGGCTTGTACTCTGCTCCTACCATGTGACAGGGTCTGGCCAATGCCACGGATACCCTGTCACATGGTAAGGGCAAAGGGCCATCGGCGCCATTTTGATTAGTGGCAGCCGACGGCCCGCGAGCGGGAGATCGCTCCAGGGACCCCCACTGGACCACCAGGTACCTGTAAAAAGTTTTTTTGGGGGGGGGTTAGGAGAGTGGGGGAAGCTAAGGGATTAGTTTTAACGGGTCGGGTGGGTTTAGGGGTTATTTTTTTGTTCCGTTTTTCCCTCCCTCCCCCAAAACGATAAGAGAACCCCCACGATCAATATCGTGGGGTTTTCCTATCGTTTTGGGGGAGCCACCGATTTCTGACGATTTTGAAAATATCGTCTGATATTTTCAATCATCCGAAGCCTGATTCACATCCCTAATTGACATATAATGCCCTTTTATATGCTTTCTTGATAACCGATTTCTTATAACCCCTATCTACAAACTGTTGGAATAATTGTTAAGACTGAATTTCATATTTGGAAGTCAATATGCATAACCTCCTATAGCGTAAAAATTGCCCAGTGGGAATATTGTCACGAAGTTGTTTAGGGTGAAAACTATGGTAATGTAACAACATATTCCTATTGTTTATTTTCCTATGAACCATTGTCACCAATTTATGGTCATGGAGGTAAACCAACATATCCAAAAACATCACCATTTTTTTATTTGGAGTAACTAAACTCCAAATTGGAGTCACTAATTTTCAACACATCAAAAATAATTTTAACTCATCCTGATTACCTTGCCAAATGAAAAACAAGTCATCAATATACCTCTTCCAGATAATGATCTTCGCAAACCATCTAGACTTGTATACATATTTCTCCTCAAATGACGCCACATACATACAAGCTATGCTAGGTGCTTTGGGAGATCCCATAGGGATACCTTTGATTTACAAATAATGTTTGGAATTATAACTAAAAACGTTACAATTCAATACAATTGCTGCTATATTCAAAGGAAATTGAAACCTGCGTTCTGCTAAATCCATCTTCCCTAATTCACATTCTACAATCTGCATTGCATCATTTTGAGGGATATTGGTATAAAGAGATACAATGTCAGCTGTTACCAAAATCCAACTGTCTTTAACCTGAGGTTACTGAGCTAATTGGTTTATAAAATCAGTCGAATCTTTTACATAAGAGGCAATAACAGCTACCTGAAGTTGTAAATATCGATCTATCAGTTTGGCTAGAGGTTCCAGAATGGTACCAATGCCCGCCACTATCGGTCTCCCCGGCAGGTTAATTAATGATTTATGCACTTTTGGCAAATGTAAAAATATGCTACATTAGGCTGTGCTATGGCGGAACAAAACAGACACTCAAGCCTTGACTTTAGCGTCCCTTCGGTTCGCCATGTTCCTACGGCGGAACAAAACAGACGCTCAAGTCTTGACTTTAGCATCCCTTCAGTTCGCCATGCTCCTACGGCAGAACAAAACAGACGCTTAAGCCTTGACTTTAGCGTCCCTTCGGTTCGCCATGCTCCTACGGCAGAACAAAACAGACGCTTAAGCCTTGACTTTAGCGTCCCTTCGGTTCCACCATGTTCCTACGGCAGAACAAAACAGACGCTCAAGCCTTGACTTTAGCGTCCCTTCGGTTCGCCATGTTCCTATGGCGGAACAAAACATACGATAACTTTTCAGGCCTTTAGGGCTGGACATGGACGTTCCCGCCATTTTTGCCACCTTTCTAGAACTGGAGTTTCTGATTGGTCCAAACTGGAGTTTCCTGTTGGTTTTGAAACTGGAGTTTCCCAATTGGTCCAAACTGGAGTTTCCTATTGATTTTGAAACTGGAGTTTCCTATTGGTTTTGGAACTCTAGTTTCCAATTGGCCAGCACAGCATCATAATCCTACCATGGACGTGTTAGTTCGCTTCTCTGAATGGAAAAGTCCCTTTCGACTTCGTTTAGATTAGGACACACCGTGTACAACTGTTTCGTCGGATATCGAACGGGAGATCGTCAAGGCTTTCAGCAGGTAAGCATTACAAAGCACGCTTTTTTTTCCCCCCAAAGACTAGGCATCCCTTGTGGTGATCCATGTGCCTTTGCAACTCTTTTATGTGCGCTTATGCTTGGGCGCAGAAGGAGGAAGCCTAGAATCCACCGTCCCTTTGCTCCGTGTGCCTGTGCTACTGTCTTCTATGCGCTTTGACTTGTGCGTTCGTGCATGAAGAGTAGAGTTTGGCATTCCTTTGGTTCCACGTTGGCCATGGACATTGGAAAGTTAAAATGGCCGCCGAACAAGGACGTTCCCGCCTTTTTCTCGCATCCCTCCACGGCATTGGAATCCATGGTGGGAAGGCTGTTTTTCATTTTTTTCTTTGGAATATTTTGTTCACCTCGTCTAGTGATGTTGCCTGGTTATGTTTCCCTCTTCTTTGCATTCAATCTGTCTCTGATGTTTCTCACTTGCAGTTCCTATATTTAACCCTTCAAATTGCATTTTAACTGTTTTGGGTGTTTGGTCTTTAACTGTTACCAGTTTATGTCGCCCTCTTCTTTGCATTTTTAATGTTTTGGATGTTTCGGTTTAGACTCTTGGCTGTAAGCTATCCATTGTGCCCTGTAACTTAGTGGTCATTTGCTACGTTTTCATCGTTCATTAACCCCATGTTCGCCTTGTTATTTTCTCCGATTCAGACAATGATGCCCTGAAAACATAGCATTTCACGGGTGGAGGTGGAGCACGGAGACCGGCAACCATTTGTGGAATGACTCTTGATCGAGGCTATACAGGGGCCTCAATATATTCTAGTATATTTAACAGATTTAATCTCCGCCGTGCTGTCCATTAATCACGTGCTCTTTGTTACCGTTCAGATTTAACTATGCCAGGAAAGCGCACTATTGCTGAGGTAGAGGAGCATGCCATGGAGCAGCAATGAGAGGAAGACTCAAGCGCCTGCCAGCCATCCCGAAAGCAAACCCGTAACGCGCGCTTTACGGATGAAGAGAAAGAGGTATTGTGCCATGTGGTATGCGAAAAACATAACCTTCTCTTCAAATCAAAGATTTCGTGGACCAGCAGAAAAAAGATTTGGGAAAAGATTTCCCAAGATGTAAGCTCCCTTTCTATGATGCCCAGGGATGTTAAGCAGGTGCAGCACCGGTGGCGGGACACCAAGAAAGTGGTGAAAGAGAAGGCCGCTAAAATCAATGCCTCTGCAAAGAGGACCGGTGGAGGGCCACCGTGCGGCATCGTGCTGACACCAGTGGAGGAGATGGTTCTCCAAACTATGAGGACGGAGGTCATCGTGGGCGTGTGGATGCAGTACAGCGCCGACTCGGCAGCATGTGCAGGTATGCATTTAGCTAAATCTGGTTACCGTAGCATGTTAACTGTATGGTTGACGAGTGGTCAACCGATGTGTGATCGCTCTTTTTTGTTTTAAATTTTTCCTACTGTAATAAAAATGTGCATCATTGATTGCCCTACCGTCACTGTACTTGTGGCAATAGTATCTGATAGCATTTAGCAAATATGTCACGTCTCTCCTGCCATAAGAATTCTTGTTCCATAACAAAAATATTACAATTTCATTTAACATTGGTACTGCTATAAATTCTGATGAACTCTTCCCAATTATGGAATGACGGTGACCTCTTTTTATATCTTCAGCCACAGAAACAATGGACAATGGCGAAGGTGACAGCGAAGAATCCAACCAGAACCAGGAATTCGTGTTTCCACTGCCTAGCGCAGACTCCCCCAGCCAACAGATGTCAACAGAGGACATGGTTACACTGGATCCGTATGATGTCCCTGTCAACGAAGCACCGGAAGTTCTCCTGGACCTCCAGGATTCAGCCCCTCCCTCTGGCATTTCAAGACCCGGAACCATCCCAGCTACTGGTTGACGTGCCAGTGATTGAGGAAATTGTGCCAGAGGTACCGGACCTCGAACTGCCACTTTTTGGTGATGATGTCCTGAGCGAGCAATTACTGGCTGGAATAACCTCGCATCAGGATCGTCATCATGAGCAACTCCTCCAGGAACTGCGGTTGCTGAGAGCCAACTTTAGAGAATGTATGGCGGCACTGATCGGCGCAATCCAAGCAGTTGCCTCTAAATTTCCTTCCGTCAACCATTCCTAAAAAGTTAAATAAAAGTTATATTTTGTTTTCAATTTGAGTACGTGTACTTTTATGTTTTTATTGCTACTGGAAAATTCTTATACGGTCACACATGGAGCATAGGATGGGCATGGCAATTGAACAGATCTCGCAGTAGGTGTGAATAAGAGCTTCATTGATACTGCGGTTGGCGGGGGGACATAACATGTTCATGATACCCCATTCCCTTAGGCCAGGTATGAAGGCGCAGACGGCTGGAGAAGGGCCCAGGGAGGAGGGGAATCCTTTGTCCTGGAGGGGCTTCCACATGCAAGAGTATAAAAGACAGGTAATGTTGTATACAATGGGTCGCCACACATTATTAATGTAACACTTCCACTTCACGAAATGTTAATGTTACGTTAAAAAACAGATTTTTATTGCTGGGAAAAGCTTTCATATTCAGAGAAGGAAAACTAGATATGGGTTGAATGTTTGTTAACATTATATCCATGTAACACATCAAGGGATATTTATTCAACCATAAATAACCATATGCTACTGTTAATATTTCAGTGGCAGGAAAAGGCCTGGAGGACCATAAAAGGGAAAATAATTTATCAGGTTTGAATGGGTTGACAAACTATATTTAAGACAGAAAAATATGGATACGATGAAATTGATGTGAATTGTTAATGGTTTGACGGAGGGGTCATCTTCCGGTTATATGTTCTGTTCTGAGGAATTAATTTTCAAAGAAATCAATCTCGAATTCTGAAAGAAAAAGAGAAAAAAAGGCAAGAGTGAATAGGACATACAGGTACAGAAATGATTAATATCTATAGTAAAGCACAGCTATGAACTACAATGAAAGCGCAATATCATCGTGGGGCACTGTAGACAGGAGTGGTACTATAACAGTAGTAATGAAATGTAATGAATGACATTAAACTTACAAGAGAAATAACTGTCGATGATCCTTTGTCGGACTTCATGACCCCATGCAGTGTTGTCCGCTTCAGCTGCGAGCTCCACGGGTGGATCGGGTGGCAAGTCTTCGTCAACCTCTGCATACATACCGAATCTCTGACAAATGTTGTGTAGCCTGCAGCAGGAAACAATTATGCTCACGACCTTTTCTGCACTGTATTGCAGGGCTCCCCCTGAGCGATCCAGACATTGAAAACACCCCTTCAGAACTCCAAAAGTACGCTCAATCACGTTTCTGGTGCTGCCATGAGTCTCATTGTAGCGTTTTTCAGCAGCTGTGCCTGGGGACTGGAGCGGAGTTAGCAACCAAGGCTTACAGCCATAGACGCCATCACCTATAGGATGAAAAATCCGGGATGCATTGAAAACAACTTTGCGGTGCAAAACACCGTAAACATTGAATGTCATAATAAATATTACTGTATAGCGATCATCCATAACATCAGGAGAACAGAACACATGACAGACAGAATCACGGGAAGTAGCAATTGTCACTTACCAAGTAGCCAACCTTCACCGTACTTTCCTTCAGGGAATTGGGTACCCAGAGATGAATGTGCGAGAATGTAGGCATCATGGCAGCTCCCTGGAAATTTCGCTACAACATTTAGAATATGAAGGCGTGGATCGCAAACCACTTGCACATTCATGGAATGGAAGTGTTTGCGATTCTGGAACGCACTCTCTTCATCCAACCCGGGTGTAAACGCAATATGAGTGCAGTCAATAGCGCCCAACACGTTAGGCATCCCCGCAATACCCATGAATCCGCTGCGGATCTGTTGCAGTTCAGCTGGATCCGTAGGATAGACAATGTACTCCCTCATCCGCTTCATCATGGCCTTCAACACCTGTGACAGGTGCCGTGAAACGGAGGTCTGCGTCATACCAGCAATTATACTCACTGGGTTTTGAAAACTTCCGGTACCAAAAACATTTAAGGCGCACAGAAGTTTATTCAATCCAGGTACAGCATGGTGTTGATTGCCCTGGGGGTCCAGGTCCCCACGCAGGTCTTCATAGAGGGACAAGATTGCCTGTGAGCTCAGCTGGTAGGTTCGGACAACATCTCGCTCACACATGCCAAAAAGCGTTGTCCGTGTGTGAATGAAACGTCCCGGCCAGTGGATGGCCCGCTGATGGCCTGGCATGCAGATGGCATGTGCTCTGCCTGCAGGGAATACAACAGAGGAAAATACACGTAATTCAAATTAGTAGATGAACACATATAAATGCTTTAACAACTCATTCATGCTTACATCTGCCACAGGGATCTCTGGTGTACAGTTTGAATGGCAGTACACAAAAATAATGTAACAGATCAATGTGGCTAGAGAGAGATGGACAGATAGTCTGCCATCACTGTTCAGAGTAAACTACAGCCAAGCATTTATAAATTGTTTTCAATGCAGATATAGCTGACTCAAAATCTGTCACATAAAGAAAAACAGGAAATATATACAGAAAGAAAAAAGACGCATGGCCATGGACATGGATCAGCAACACTGTTATAGACAACCGTATAGGCAACTGTAGAGGAACCAGAGCGGATGCCCATCTCTCGGTTTAACTATATCGTCATCCATGCCGTAAAGAACGGCGTCCGTGTAAGTCCGTGTCCGTGTCTGTGTCTTCTGGCGTCTTCTGGCGCCCATGTCTCTGGGCGCCCATCTTCCGGCGTCCATAGAGGCGTTCTCGTCTCCGCCTTTACGGACACCTATGTTCATGGGCGCCCATCTCTCTGGGCGCCCATCTTCCAGCGTCTGTTGAGGCGTTCTCGTCTCTGCCTTTACGGACGCCTATGTCTACCGGTGCCCATCTTCCGGCGTCAATAGAGGCGCCAGAAGACATGGACGCCGTTCTTTACAGCTAAACAAAAACAGATCACATACCTCCTCTGGTCTTGCAGCTGGGTTCTCGGGTCGGATGGGTTCTCCTTGTTGCGGCCCCCCCCTGTTCACCTCTCCAATTTGCCGAGCATTTCCTGTGTTTCTCAGTCAAGCATATCTCATTCTCCTTCTCAACCGAATGAAAATTAGCACCAGAGCAATAACATACAGGTTGTCCATGGCGCAGTCCGGTATGAAGCTGATCGAACTCCACACTAACGCCAGGTAAAGGGTAGGCTGTAAATTAACAGGTTAAAGACGCGGCAAAATAGCAGGTTAGAAAGGAGATAATCATAGAAACATAGAAACATAGAAACATAGAAATGACGGCAGAAGAAGACCAAATGGCCCATCCAGTCTGCCCAGCAAGCTTCACACATTTTTTCTCTCATACTTATCTGTTTCTCTTAGCTCTTGGTTCTATTTCCCTTCCACCCCCACCTTTAATGTAGAGAGCAGTGATGGAGCTGCATCCAAGTGAAATATCTAGCTTGATTAGTTAGGGGTAGTAGCCGCCGCAATAAGCAAGCTACACCCATGCTTATTTGTTTTACCCAGACTATGTTATACAGCCCTTATTGGTTGTTTTTCTTCTCCCCTGCCGTTGAAGCAGGGAGCTATGCTGGATATGCGTGAAGTATCAGTTTTCTTTTTTTCTCCCCTGCCGTTGAAGCAGAGAGCTATGCTGGATATGCGTGAAGTATCAGTCTTCTCCCATGCTGTTGAAGCAGAGAGCCATGCTGGATATGCATCGAAAGTGAAGTATCAGGCACATTTGGTTTGGGGTAGTAACCGCCGTAACAAGCCAGCTACTCCCCGCTTTGTGAGTGCGAACCCTCTTTTCTTCTCCCCTGCCGTTGAAGCAGAGAGCTCTGCTGGATGTGTGAAGTATCAGTTTTTCTTCTCCCCTGCCGTTGAAGCAGAGAACTATGCTGTATAAGCATTGAAAGTGAAGTATCAGGCTTATTTGATTTGGGGTAGTAACCGCCGTAACAAGCCAGCTACTCCCCTCTTTGTGAGTGTGAATCCACAGTATCGGAGGAAATAGCTAATCCGTTCATTAACATATCATATACATGCTGCGTGCGGAAAGGGATACGCGACGGTTTCAAGAAGCGCTAAGGACGCGTGAAACCGGATACTGAATCGCGGGATCGCCTTACGCATCCCAATTGTGCACCCACAGCGGGTTAGAAACAGGGAAACTGCGGCTGCATTTACTGTATCGGCCTGTTGGTTTGCTACATCAAGCCAGTCTTTGACTTTGCTGTACTTCATAGAAGTTTGCAAGCAGGAAATCCTTACCCTAGCAATATTCACCCTTGGTTGCAAAAAATTCACACAAGCCAGCACAGGGATTCCAAATGCTGTATATGTCTCACATACTTCTGTCCAACATACTAAAATATACAAAAGAGAACTGTAGTCTGTACATGTAATCATAATATACACTGACATTTAATATCTAAACTCTTTTATATCAACTCTCTTCAAATGTTTCATGGCAGTAACCTGTTTCTGATCTGCTGACAAGGAATTCAGATTCATTGTTTACAACAGTCATTCCTTTCCAGAAACGTGCATCCAAACTGGTGTTTGCCAACCATTTTGTGCTTGGTACCCACTTATAAGAAATGACCAAATCATGGAAGCTGGCACAGAACCTGGTCACTCCCTGAGTCAGTATTTTTAATAATTATTTTCTGCTAAGTGCTGGAAATGATTAAAAACAAAATGAGGTGCCCATAGCAAGTAGAATACAAGAAAGGGAAGATTAAATCAAATAAGGATTTTTGTAAAGATATTTTATTACGAATGCAAGTGTCTATGACGGTGATCAGCTCACCTCTAGGTCCAAGACGTGTTATATAACATTTTGGCAAAAAATGTTATCAGAATGCAACCAGTCTATACTTGCAAAACAACATGAATATTGGAAACAGTTTTTTTTTTATTGTTTTTTCTTCCATACCAATTTTACCATTCTACTTCTTCTGGCAGATTAATTTCATTTACTGGGTGTTCAGAGTGGAAATGTTAAAACCACACTGGATTAAATCTAAGCCCCTTTTCAACAATGCAAGGAGAGAAATGGGATAGAGGGCTCAGCTAAGGGTAAAACTCCTGCTGTGCTACCACAAAAAGAGCAAATAAACAAATGCAATAGTGTAAAAGTTAGGGCGGAATGTTCAAAGCCATTTAGACACATAAAACCATGTAAATGGGGGTTAGAAAATATCCCTGGGCTCAGTGCTATACCTCGGGAGGAGCAGTTTTGTAATAAGTAGGTATGTGTACAGCCACATTTTGCTATTTGATTGGTTACACTAGTTTTCTGTCCATTTTATGGCTGAATTTTGTATCAATAACTTTTATTTTTCATTTTTATTTGTTTTGGAAAATAGTGTACTTTTGGTGTGGCATTTCCCAAAACGAATAAAAACAAAAATTTCTGTTTTTTTGGGCCATTTGCGATTCATTTCGGATTTCATGAAACAAAACAAATACGGCCTGTAGTGGTTTGGGAAAACATTGGTTTAAAACATGTGCACATCCCTAGCAAAAAGATGAATACATGAAATGAAGTGTGTATAAAAGTATAGTAATGACAGCAGAAAAAGACCAAAATGGTCCATCTAGTCTGCCCAGCAAGCATCCCAAGGTAGTAACTGCCACTCTGTGCAGGTTACCCCCATGTTTCTCTTAAGGGTAGTAACTGCCGCTCCGTGCAAGTTACCCTCATGTTTCTCTTAAGGGTAGTAACTGCCGCTCCGTGCAGGTTACCCCCATGTTTCTCTTAAGGGTAGTAACTGCCGCTTCGTGCAGGTTACCCCCATGTTTCTCTTAAGGGTAGTAACTGCCACTCCATGCAGGTTACCCCCATGTTTCTCTTAAGGGTAGTAACTGCCGCTCCGTGCAGGTTACCCCCATGTTTCTCTTAAGAGTAGTAACTGCCGCTTCGTGCAGGTTAACCCCATGTTTCTCTTAAGGGTAGTAACTTCCGCGCCGTGCAGGTTAACCCCATGATTCTCTTAAGGGTAGTAACTGCCGCTCTGTGCAGGTTACCCCCACGTTTCTCTTAAGGGTAGTAACTGCCGCTCCGTGCTGGTTAAACTTTTTTATTTATTCCCATCCTCTAGCCTTTTAGGGATCCACAGTGTTTATCCCATGCCCCTTTGAAATCCTTCACAGTTTTAGTCTTCGCCACTTCCTCCAGAAGGGCATTCCAGGATTCCACCACCCTTTCAGTGAAGAAATATTTCCTGACATTGGTTCTGAGTCTTCCTCCCTGGGGTTTCAAATTGTGACCTCTAGTTCTACTAAATTGTTTCCAATGGAAAAGGTTTGTTGACGACCATGGATCATTAAAACCTTTCAAGTATCTGAAGGTCTGAATCATATCACACCTGCTCCTCCTCTTCTCCAGGGTATACATATTCAGGTTCTTCAACCTCTCCTCGTTAAGTCATTCGATGGAGATCACCCACCATTTTGGTTGCCCTTTTCTGGACCGCCTCTATCCTGTCTCTGTCTCCTTTGAGATATAGTCTCCAGAACTGTTCTTAACCTGGATAAATGACAAGTGTGCTTTAATACAAACTAGGAAAAGGTGTTTAGGGAGAAGTATTGGAATTTATGCACAGAAAGGTTAACATTGAAAAGGATGTGCATATATGCAAGTAGATATAGACAAGTATTTAATAAATCACGATTATGATACATGCTCATTTTATAAAATATGCAATCTCTACCACACAACATATGTAGGCTTACACATGAACACATGCAATGCATCAAAACCACATGTAGCAATACATTGAATGCATGCATTTTACCTGCATATATATGTTAAAGTACAGTAGGATTTACTTGTGCAAGTCCCAATTTAAGCAGGTAAGTAAGTGAATTTTATATTACGTGTGCCCCCCATGGCAACCCCGCGGCGCGGCCCTCTCACCTTTTCAGATGGACTCCAGCTCCTGGCTCCTCTTCACTGGCGGCGGTGGGCCGCCAGCTCCGACCTCGCATTCCCTCCGGCCCTGCCATGCTACCCAGTGTTGCCAGCCAGGATGTCCCTGTTTGTCGGGCCTTTCCGCGTGGTCTGCGGAGAGATGCTGCCATCAGTGCCTCGCCCCTTCCTAGGCGCGCACATCATTGATTCTTTTAAAGGACCCGTGGCGGGAACCTGGCTGCGGACCCGGATGCTGACGTCAGACTCTTCAGCATATAAAAGCTCAGGCCTCGCTCCATAGCGTTGCCTTTGCAACAGGTCTCCTCGTACTCCAAGTACTCATTGCTGATCATAGAATCGTCTCTTCATTGTGTTCCTGTTATCCTGTGGTTCCCGGTTCCTGATCTCCTTGTTCCTGTTTCATCTATGTGTTGGACTGATTCTTTGGATTGACTACCACTATGCCTGACTACTCTTCAGCTTCTCTCCAGTCCCAGACCTCTGCTATGCCTGACTACTCTTCAGCTTTCCAGCCCCGGACCTCCGCTATGCCTGACTACTCTTCAGCTTCTCTCCAGCCCCGGACCTCCGCTACGCCTGACTACTCTTCAGCTTCTCTCTAGCCACAGACCTCCGCTACGCCTGACTACTCTTCAGCTTCTCTCCAGTCCTGGACCTCTGCTACACCTGACCACACTTGCCTTCTCAGTGCCCTGACCACTGCCTTGATTGACTATGCCTGCATTTTCCATGCCCTGACCACTGCCTTGTTTGACTACGCCTGCCTTCTTCGTGTCCTGACCCTTGCTTTGAATGACAACGCTACAGACTTTCCTGAGACCAGAGTTCCACGTTGCTTGCCACAACTTTCACTCGCCACCAGCTCTGATCCTAGCCTGTCAGTGATGCCTCCTCTCGCCTATCCTCTGGATGTGAACTTACAAGGCTTAGGTCTTCCTTTGCTCAAGCGCCTCCAGTTCCTCATAGTTCCTTTGTCACCTGAGTTCCACTACTGAATTCAGTCCAGGATAGGACTACGCCATCTACCGGCTGCTGTCTTTGGGCTGAATCGCCTTTCATCTCAAGCTAACCTTGAGGCCCACCTAAGTCCTGCCGGCCCCGGCACCCAAAGGCTCAACCCAAGGGGAACAAGGACTGGTATAGGTGAAGCTCCAGTGGCCTCCAGCTTCAGCCCACTCCACCTGCTGACAATGGGGACCCGTAGGCCCTTGCCTGCAGGTTGTGTCAACCCCACCTCAGCCCAAGGGTCCACCTCCAATGCAACATTTTAAAACATACGCGCATAAATGGAAATAACTAGTTTACCAATTAGTCCTTCTCTAGGTCTTTGAGACCTTCCTGGATGATCTCCTTACTTTGGCTTCTGCAATCTCATCTTCTCTCTAAATAGTGCACATACCCAGTAGCAATTTATATCCCGGAGCCTAGTAGTTAGAGCAGCAGGCTACAAACCAAAAAAGCTAGGGTTCAAATCCTACAGCTACTCCTTGTGACCTTGGGCAAGTCATTTCACCCTCTATTGCCTCTTGTATAAATGCTGCTTTGAAGTGTCTGAAAGACAGAATATAAGTATAATAAATAAATATACTGGGAGTGCTCAAAAGCTAGGGAGATGAGGTTATGCAAAAATTCCAAGATGACCACTGCATAACATGTTTGTTTGTCTGGGTTCTAATCCTTGCTAGATACAAATTATGTTTTTAAGTTTTCCTGCAGATGTTATGCCTTCCAAAGAGGAAATGCAGTAGTACACATTTTTCGTTGTGCGGACTTGGCCACATTCAGTAACCCGGTGAGATGATACATTATCTGGCTAAAGTTAGCCAGATAACTTATCCTAGATATTCAGTGGGATACACGTCCTTCTGAATATATTTGCCTAAAGATTTCTGGGTACTTGTAGCCAGATAACTAGAAAAACCTAACCGCTAAGATGTTTTAGTTATCTGGCCTTATGTGGCAGATAACTTGTTATGTAACTGGATATCTTCAAAAGATATCTGGTTAAGTAGCTCTATTTGGACCAAAAAAAAAAATATATATAAGTAGGCCTGTGGCCCAATCCCCTCCCCTGGCCTCAAAACTTTCAAATAAGACCCTTGGCCAGATTTTGTAACCTACGCGCGGGCTTAGATATGTGCGCGCAACCTGGCGCGCACAAATCTACGCCTGATTTTATAACATGTGCGCGCAGCCGCGTGCATGTTATAAAATCCGGGGTTGGCGAGCGCAAGAGGGTGCACCTTGCGTGCGCCGAGCCCTAGGGGAGCACCGATGGCTTTCCCCGTTCCCTCTGAGGCCGCTCCGAAATTAATCGGAGCAGCCTCAGAGAGAACTTTCCTTCTGCTCCCCCCTCACCTTCCCCTATCTAACCCTCCCCCCAGCCTTATCTAAATCCCCCCCTACCTTTGTTTTATTATTTATGCCTGCCTCCGGGCAGGCTTAGCTTGCGCGTTCCGGCCAAGTGCCGTCACGCGATCCCTGGGCCCAGCGGCAGTGGTGAGGCCTCTAGCCACACCCACGCCCCGCCCTCCCTGCCCCGCCCATTTTTTCAAGCCCCGGGACATAAGCGTGTCCCGGGGCTTGTGCTCGTCGCCAAGCCAATGCAAAATAGGCTCGGTGCACGCAGGAGGGGTTTTAAAGTGTTACGCGCGTAACTTACGCGCATAACCCTTTGAAAATCCACCCCCCCTGTCAGGCCAGCATCTTCCAGGTGTGGGATTGGTGGCATCTCACTGCCACATGGAACAGGCATCGTTGGTTGCGAGTCTAGCCGCAGAGAACGGCGGCACACAGGAGGCATCACAGGGCCACAAAAGGAGCAGAGCCAGCATCCAACCAGCAATAGTGAGTGAGGCCACTCACAGGACCCTCCTGCAAGTGGTAACGCCACAAAGTGTGTACTTTCACTTTGAAAATTTATGGAAAATCTGTGTATAAAAAGCACTTGCAGATTTTCTGTTTTATTGAAAATTATCCTCTTTAGGTCCACAAAAATCTTAACCCAACCATGTACAAATGAAAAAAAAAATTACCCTATTAATGTTCAGAGTTCTTTTCAGCTTTGGGGAATCAAGAAATATCCATGATAATCATCAGAAAAAAAAAAAAAAAAGATTGTTCCAAACTGCAGACAAACATCAACTTGTATCAACAAATGGGAGAAGTGGTTTTGTGAAGACTGTTGTAGTATTGCATGGTGTTACATTGATTAGTATCTGCCATCTGATTGGATGAGGATCTTCTTAATTTACAGTAACTTTTTTATTTGTCATGCACAAGATTTTTCTTCTTTTGAAACAGCCCTGTGGACGCCATGGTTAGTGACTTTTAATGGGCATACAGTACATAAGAAAGTTAATATACTGCAGAAGACTTATGAAGTGTATGTAAGAAGTGATTTTGTATCCCTCAGTTTAAGAAAAATAAACTCTGAGAACTAAAATAACAAGAAGCAAAACCCAAGCAGAGATTATTTCAGAAAAGAAAAGCATAACCAAACATCGGCAGACAGGAACTATCCCTTTCCCTCTTTGATGTTAAAAGCAGTGTTGCCAAATGGAAGTCTGAAGCAGTGTTGAAACGGACACACCTCAGTTCCAGACATTCAGATCCTGGTTCTGTGTTATTCAGTGCAGTTTTGTTTTTTTTTCTACCAACACTTTGAATGTTAATCTACTAGATCACGTAAAGCAAACTCATTCAAAAATTCTGCAAACATGGCAGTACCCACAGAGATAAAGTTACCAAACGTATTTATACGACTCACTGTATAGCAGGTGGCTGCATCTAGTTTCAAAATTCTTGCAATAAATTGGATATCAGAAGATCCATCAGAATTCTCATAATGGACTTTGATCGTAACTGATCTTCTGCAGATGGATAAATGATCTATGATAATCAGGGGAGGGAAGAAGTAAGGAATTCTTTGCTTCCTTCAATTCCTTTTTAGTCCAGAAGAGGTAGTGATATCATTCAAGAAGGTCATGGTAAAGCTCATTAATATTGTGCATGCCTGTGAATGCAAGTCTCATCATACATGGGATGAATGAGTAGCTGGAAAGGGCAGGGTGAGTTACTGGCAAGAATTGTTGATGTTACACCGTATTCTTTTAGTATGGAAGGTTTATATATGTTTTATATAAAAATGGAAATGAGGGGGTAAGCCACAACTGTGGAGGTGCTCAGCATTCGGATCAGGGAGAGGTATGGCGGCTGGAAGGTGGGCCAATAAGCTTAATTTAAGCCAGCCCCTTCTTTCAGTGGTAAGCTTCATGTCCTCTACTTTCCCCTGCACCTCACTGCCTTACCTCTTACATTCTGCCTCAGCCGACTCCTAACCCTTGCATTAGGCCGAGTCTCTTTTCTTCCCACTTCCTAATTTGTGGACAGCTTCAGAAACCAGGTAAGGGCAGAGGACACACTCAGGTCCTCTCCCTGTTTTCTGCCATGCCTTTCTGGACTTCCTAGGTGAGTCACTCGGAGTGAGTCACTCGGAGGGCCTTCAGGGAGTTTCTTCCCCCACCTTTTGTTCAATGGCCAGGACTTGGAATGCCTTCTCTCCCTCAGCGATATGCACAAGGCCAGACTTCAGTCTTGGGCCCCTGCAGTGAAGGCATGCTTATCTGGCTGCATGTTAAAGAAAACAAAAGTGGTGAAGGAGGGATAATGGGACCCCAGGCTTCTGTGCTCCACCTAGAGCTACAGCACTGGTGTGGGTGCTTGATTTGGTGCCAGTCACATGGATTGAGGAGAGGGAGTCAATGCCCATTTTTCAGGCATTCACCCTACCTCCACCCTCACCCACCTTGAGTGGGGCTATGGAAAGGCCAGCCTTGGCTTTGCTGCTGCAGCTGGTGGGGTGTCCCAGTCGACCGGCTGCAGCACTGGGGAATCCCACCTTCCCTTGAGGTCCAGTGGTGCGGCCAGTGGTGGTAGAGAATGTCTGTAGTTGAATCTGCAGTAGCACACAGTCAAAACAGCAAGGGCTCGGCTGTCCTAGGTGCTGTAACAAGTAGAGCAAAAGGTTTGGGCAGCCAATCCCGCACATAAATGGATGCTGGGCATGCTTGCCCCTACCCCACCCTTTGCTGCCTGCATTCCTTTAAGCCAGCAGTTACCCTATCTCAGCTGCTTTGGGGCTGTAGCTGGTGAGTGCTGAGGCTCATCCCAATGTTAAAGCAGAGGCCTAAGCAAGCATGGGTCCCACTGGGTGGTGTTCTGTGATGGTGCCAGGTTACTGACACAGCATTTCAAGTGAGCACAGTAGTGTATTTAGGATTGATAGATACAGTTTGGAGGTGAAATTCTTCTAAGCACAAGAGAAGCATGGGATTCTGGGTAGATTGTATATGATGATCTCAGGGTAACCAACATAAATAATGTAATGGCTAGTGAAACAAGTCCCTAGTAAGAACTCATTTGAAATAATGTGTACAGTTCTGGAGATTGAAAGTAGCCATGTTATGTGAGGCATGCACACATAAGCTACCATATTAGAAGAGGGCACACATCATGTTACAGAGAGGGTGAGCTACAATCTTAAATGAGGATATCCTCAACATTTAGGTTAAGAAGTATATATTGCAAGGATGTATACAGATTTACACCAGTGATTGAATTGCTCTGCAACAGTTGTTGACTTGCTTGGGCTATGGTATTCCTGGCAATGGCGCATACATTGTTTGGCTGGATGATAGCACACTGTGTAATGGACTCAGTATCAGCAGGCCCATAGTGCTGTGACATGGTTGGCAATGCCTAGCGGATGAGCCTGCTAGGACCATGCTGATAGCTGGAGGACACGCCCTATGGTGGGTCAGGCAGAAGCTTCACCTATACCAGCCACCTCCCCTGCAGGTTGAGTCCTTGGTTTCTGGAAGATGGATCTCAAGAGCAGTCAGGAAAGTCCAAAGCCAGGTGAAGGTCAGGGCAGGCAACAGACAATTGAAGCCAGAAGACAAAACAGAGGTTGGGGCAGGCAGCAGACAGCAGGTACCAGAAGATAGACCAGAGGTTAGGACAGGTGGCAGACAAGTGTGGTCATCTCCAAGACAAGAGGTCAGTTCCAAGCAGCAGTCAAGGAATGGTCAAGATACAAGCAGAACCCAGGAAATCAAGCCAAGGACCAAGATAAGACAAGAACCATGATTAGGGCATGGCTGGGTGAAGCGGACAAGGATGGGGCAAGGCAAGGTAGACAGGAGCAAGACAGGCACACCAGAACACAAGAATGCAGGGACACAGGAACAACACTGGAACACAGGAACAATGGCAACATGTACTGAAGATCAGAGTCACATCAGGAGACCTGTTGCTGAAGTATCTTCTGCTCCTTGAAAGGAGCCTTTTGTAGAGGAGAGGTATTGACATCAATCAGAGGTTCCTCGGCTGAGTTTCCATTGTGGACACTTTAAGAGTTGGGTCATTGGCATGCATACATCTAAGAGGAGTTGATAGGAGTAGTGGCTGGCAGCATCTCATTCCACGCTGTATGGAGGAAGACTGCGTACTGGTCGAGAGACAGGTCTAGCATCATTGGGGGTGAGTGAGGTAGCTTGTGGGACCGACCCTCGAACTGCCAAATATATCACACTGAGCCACATATTTACAGCTGTATAGTACTTTATTCATGAGTCAGTTATTTCATCTAGGACCAGCTCGCTCTGCTGCAGCTATCTGTTGGTGATGGTGCTAATGTCAAAACATTATCTCTCGGGGAGCTCATACATCAGATCAAAGCCAAAACAATAATATATGGAAAATTAATACATAACAACTGTCATACATGGACAGCCTGAGGGTGAATTGGGTGCAGTGCCAAGCAGTGGAAGACCCCATTTTGCTTACTCCCAGAGACAAGAAGTAGGTCAATAATTTTCAAGTCTGCTATGTTGATAACAGTTTTGTTGAATTTTCCTCTAGGAACTTGTCTGAATGTCTTTTGAATTCAGCAGCAGAATGCAAACCCATGGCTGAATAAGATGGCTACTGAATGTCAGCAGGCAAACAATCTGCAATCTAACCATTTAGTTTCTTATTTGCATTTCCAATTAAGATTACAGCAATGATGATAAGAAAGTATAGCATGTTTGGTCTATAATTCTATTCATACACTGGTGCATGGTACTGACGAATGATGTTCTATTTACCTAAGTTCCTTGTTGCACCTGGGTAACTGATTACATCACATCACCTGTGGCATGGTGCCTTCTCAGTTCATACAGCTCAGGCTTGATGAATGTTGTGATATATTTGGATCTACTGTTCAGCAAGGCATTTATCAAAACAGAACTACCTGCACTTTTGGCAAGATTTGGAGGCAGCTAGGATTGTCCTCTGCCTGATTTGGCATGTAAATCTCACTAGATAACACTGAAGCTCTAATCTTATCTTCAGGAGCACAATTATGTAATTTACTACAACATTTTTCTTACTTTCCTTCAGTATGTCATGTATTGCACAGTATCCAGTATCTGTTACCTTGATAAAACGAGCTTCTTTGATAACAGATAACTTAGCCTTCAGAGATCATGTACAAGTTAGAGTTCCTATGCATGATGATGATATGAAATGCATTGCCATTCCCGATTGGGCATCCATTATCCAGGCCCCTTATTTGATTCAGCTTGCAGTTCTGTAGCTAGGCAGTAAGCTACTTTAGCTATCTAGTCTTGGAAGTGAGTGCTTCTGTCCTTGCACCATTATGATTGGTGGGTTTATTCTTGCATTTGAGGGCAGTGAAAGCTCTGGTCAGTCAGATGTATCGCTGAAAGGAAGGACACATATAGTGCTTTAAAGGTTTCAGCACAGTCTTTACTAGGTCACAGAATCCATAACCGGGTCTGCTTTAACTTCTGGGAACAAGCAACTCAGAGAATGACCCACTGTTACATTTGCTGGCTTGCAGGAGGTCCCGCAAGCCTGCTCACTCGCCCTGTGCCACCCAGTCAAATGCCACATCTCTATGTAGCAGGGAAATGCCATTGCCATCACTCCTGTCTGCTCCTAGCTGAGTAGGCACAGTGCCTCCTGTCCCCAGTTCCTCCTCATGATGTTACATGGCTGGGTATTTAAATCCCTGCCATGCAACTCTGAACTGCCTCAGCAACGGGCCAACTCCTTGTGGGTGCTAGTTGCTGTTTCTTTGCCTTTGTCATCCAGCCCCCCTTTCAGCCTGCCCAGCCTTGCTTTCATCTTCCAGCCTTGTCTTCATCCTGCCCAGCCTTGCCTTCATCTTGCAGCCTTGTCTTCAGCCTGCCGAGCCAGCCTTGCCTTCTCTTCCCTTGCCTGCCTAACCTTGGACCATCCTTTCTTGCCACCCACCTAAACCGCAACCTTACTTCAGAACCAGAGACTTCCACCTAAGACCTGATGGCTCCCAGAAACCATAGGCTTAACCTGAGAAGAAAGGGGCTGGTAAAGACGAAGATCAAGCTCAGTCTCTGCACTGTCTGCTCTGCTATTTGACAGTGAGGACCTACAGGGCCTTCCTTGTAGGTTGTACCTACCTCACCCTAGCACAAGGGTCTACAAATGTAACAGTTTTCTGAGGCCATGGACCGGTGGCTCTGGAATCACTACAAGTTATACCAGACCTAGCACAGTGTCTTCAGGAATAGCAGCAAGTACTCAACCAAGTTACACGGCCCTGAAAAGTTAGCCATCACAGGAGACACACTGAGGTAGAAACCCGTACCAACACCAGTGATTCCTCTTCTTCAGGTGCTCCTGCCTCTGTAAGACTCTTACTGCAGTTACTATCACCCAAATGTTTTCTGGGGAATCACAAACAATGCCGCAGTTTCATTAATCAATTTTGGATGCACTTCCAGCTACAGGCCGCAAAGTTCCATGATGATCAAACTAAGGTCATTTACGACCTATCCCTCTTGGGTGGTACCACATTGCTTGGCCCTCTTTCCTTTGGGAGTGTGAAGATCCCGTACTCCAGAACTTTACTAGTTTCCTTCATTAATTTTGCTTGGTGTTTGATGAACCAGGAATGGACACCACTTGAGCAACTGATATGTTGCAGATCCATCAGGGCTTCCTGACCTTCTCTAATATGCAATAGAATTTTGAACTCTTGCCACCAAATTAATGTGACAGATCACATTAAGGACAAGCCAGTCGCTCGGGAGCTTCCTACCTCCTTGAATAACTTTTTCACCTTAGCTGGGAGCATAGACCGTAGGTTCCAGGAGAGGACCCATGACTCGGTCCTCCAAACCTAGAACTCATGAGGAACCTATGGAACTGGGTCTCATCTGGATGAATGCCCAAGAAAAATCATTCCTTAGATAACTGGGCCTGTGTATGTACTGTGCAGGCCATGGACATCTGGTAGCTAACTGCCCAGGGAAACCGGGAAACTTCCATGCATAGGGTTTAATGGGGAGATAACCCTAGGCCAGACTTGTTCGGCTCCCCAACTTCTGATTCCCATATCACTAGTGTTACTGGACTCCGGCACTGGGATAAATTTCATCGGTCAGGCCCCAGTGATGCTCTACCATATATACCTATGCTTCTCCTGGCCCAACCGCTTATTATTTCATCAATCTACGATGATCCCCTCTTAGGGTGAGTCACAGAGAGCACTCTTCCTCTCACCCTCTCTTCCAAGATGATTACACTCTATGTCCTACCTCGAGTGGTCAATCCTCACTAGAACTGGCCAGCGGGGGCCGTTTTGCTCCTCCACGTGTCTTGCCAATGTCACTCATCTGAATCCCATTACCATTGCTGAGACACTGCTTCTATGACTGTGAGATCAAATTCCTCCCTGGCAAGAATCCTCCACGAGGTAGGGTGTATCTCCTCATGGGGCCTTAAACCAAGGCTATGAATGAATATATCCAAGAAAATCTCTAGAGACTTCATCCATCCATCATCTTCGCCTCAGGAGCAGGTTTCTTCTTCATAGCAAAAAAGGATAAAACACTGCAGCCCTGCATAGACTAGAGAGGCCTTAATGCTATCACCAAAAAGGATTGATATCCTTACAGCTGGGGTCTTTACCAAATTGGACCTCTGGGGTGTATATAACCTCATCCAAATTAAGCACAGAGATGATGCTTACTACAAGGGATGGACGCTATGAATATTCAGTAATTCCCTTCAGTCTGTTCAATGCCCCTGCAGTCTTCCAAAAAATGGTGAACAATATTTTCCATTATCTCTTGTACTCCTCCAAAGTTGTATACCTGGATGACATCCTCATCTTTTCCTTGACTTTGTCTACTCATTAGATCCCAGTAAAACAGGTACTCCAGGGCTTACGCAAACACCATCTGTATGCCAACTTGGAGAAATGTCTCTTTGAGCAAGAGTGGCTACCCTTCCTGGGGTGCATCTTCTCCAGCACAGGACTAAGCATGGACCCTGAAAAACAGAAGGCCATCCTGGAATGGCCCCAGTCAGTGGACTTGCGGGCGCTACAACATTTTCTCAGATTCAAATTATTATTGGCAATTAATGTATTAGTTCTCAACTATTATTAATTTGTTCTATGTACAACGCTACGGAGTATTTTGTTTTGTTATCTGTACACTGACGCAATATCTTTGATGAGCGGTGGTATATAAAATAGGGATGTGAATCGTGTCCTCGATCGTCTTAACGATCGATTTCGGCTGGGAGGGGGAGGGAATCGTATTGTTGCCGTTTGGGGGGGTAAAATATCGTGAAAAATCGTTAAAAATCGTGAAAAATCGAAAAATCGAAAAATCGAAAAATCGAAAAACCGGCACATTAAAACCCCCTAAAACCCACCCCCGACCCTTTAAATTAAATCCCCCACCCTCCCGAACCCCCCCCCCAAATAACTTAAATAACCTGCGGGTCCAGCGGCGGTCCGGAACGGCAGCGGTCCGGAACTGGCTCCTGCTCTGAATCTTGTCGTCTTCAGCCGTCGCCATTTTCCAAAATGGCGCCGAAAAATGGCGGCGGCCATAGACGAAAAAGATTGGACGGCAGGAGGTCCTTCCGGACCCCCGCTGGACTTTTGGCAAGTCTCGTGGGGGTCAGGAGGCCCCCCACAAGCTGGCCAAAAGTTCCTGGAGGTCAGCGAGGGTTCCGGCGCCTCGCTGAACGACCTCCTGCAGTCGATCTCCTGCCGGCGCCATTTTCCGTACGAAAACGATTCGCGGCGGGAAATCGCTCCCTGACCCCCGCTGGACCTCCAGGAACTTTTGGCCAGCTTGTGGGGGGCCTCCTGACCCCCACGAGACTTGCCAAAAGTCCAGCGGGGGTCCGGAAGGACCTCCTGCCGTCCAATCTTTTTCGTCTATGGCCGCCGCCATTTTTCGGCGCCATTTTGGAAAATGGCGCCGGCTGAAGACGACAAGATTCAGAGCAGGAGCCCGTTCCGGACCGCTGCCGTTCCGGACCGCCGCTGGACCCGCAGGTTATTTAAGTTATTTGGGAGGGGGTTCGGGAGGGTGGGGGATTTAATTTAAAGGGTCGGGGGTGGGTTTTAGGGGGTTTTAGTGTGCCGGCTCACGATTCTAACGATTTATAATGATAAATCGTTAGAATCTGTATTGTATTGTGTTCCATAACGGTTTAAGACGATATTAAAATTATCGGACGATAATTTTAATCGTCCTAAAACGATTCACATCCCTAATATAAAACCCAATAATAAATAAATAAATAAAATAAATTTATCCATGGATACTCCACCCTCGGTGCTGCACTTCAGGTCTTAACACAAAAATGTGTGAATACCAGAAACTGGCCTTCAGAAACAGTCAAAGCCTTTCAGAAGTTAAAAGAAACTTTAAACCAGTGACCCTGTCTCTAGCATATGGACACTTCCTGTCCTTTTGTACTCGAGGTAGATGCCTCTTCCTTTGGAGTTGAGGCTGTCCTCAGTGAACACAAAACAGAAGGAAAACTTCTCCCTTGCTCATTCTTCTCCAGGAAGTTTTCTCCAGCAGAGAAAAGCTATACTATCAGAGACAGAGAACGTCTAGCCATTAAACATGCCGTGGAAGAGTGATGGCATCTCTTGGAAGGCTCTTAACACAAGATCCCCATCTACACAGATCATAAAAACTTGGAGTACCTACCACAGGTTCAGCACCTTAATCCCCTGCAGGCTCACTAGCCCCTCTTCATTTCTCGATTTAACTTTGAGTTCAACTTCCAACTGGCCAAGAAGAGCCTCTGAGCGGATGCATTATTCCAATTCTTCCTAACCAAAGATACCACAGAAGCTCCATGGCATATCATCGAACCAACAAGAATCCTTATGGCCTCTACTACCTCTGTTCTTGCAGGGAATAGAGTCATCCTGAAAAGACTCTGGGAAAAAGTGTTGAAGTGGGCACATGATTCCTGTGTAGCAGGACCCAAGAAATCTCCAGAATTCTCGAGCTCCTACAGTACCACGACTGGTGGCTACACACCAAGAAGGATGCAAAGACTATATGAGTTCCTATCCAACCTGTGCACAGAATAAAACTGACTGTGCCTGACCTTGGGGGCATT
This sequence comes from Rhinatrema bivittatum, assembly GCF_901001135.1. Classification (NCBI taxonomy): domain Eukaryota; kingdom Metazoa; phylum Chordata; class Amphibia; order Gymnophiona; family Rhinatrematidae; genus Rhinatrema; species Rhinatrema bivittatum. Next base: position 161,111 of record NW_021820771.1, on the reverse strand, counting down.
TACAGATGTTGTCAGCCCCCAGGGAACCCTGGACCCTCATATCCACTGATTTTGTGGTGGATCTTCCACTCTCACATAGCTTCTCAGTGATAAGGATCATTGTGGATAGGTTCTCTAAGGTGGCTCATTTTGTGACTCTTGCTGGGCTTCCCTCAGCCTCTGAACTAGTCCACCTCTTTGTTTAACATGTTTTTTGTTTGTGAGGTTTGTGGCAGCAAGAATGCTAAAGTGATACATAAGAAGCATTACTGGTAGGCATGTAGTAGCAAGATCCCTATGGTGGTACGTCTGTGCATGGAAGGTAGGCAGATTGTCTCCCCATCCATACTAAAATAGATTATACAATTTTGTTTTGATTTTGTTTTGATTTATTGTTTATTAAAATTTCAAAAAAGAAAATTACACAAAGAATCCACTTTGTTTCAGAAACATGATATATGCAATACACAGATAGAGTTAAAGAAACATATACAATCACAATAAGTTGCTGTATCCATTAGACCACAACCAGTGAGGGAGGACAGCCAAATAAGGAGAAATAAAAGTAATCCTGGCAAAGAAATGACATAGCTTACTATAGTTCCCAAATTATGTATTAGATATCACCTAAACTTCAATCCTTCTGAGTGATAACATTTTCTTAGAGTCAACAAAGATCTTAAGTTGTTCAGGTGAAAAAAACAAACAGTTATGTCTATTATATTTGACTATACATTTACATGGATATCTTAGAAAAAAGGTGGCCCCTATGGCTAGGGTATCCTGATGTAATGCCAGGAATCCTTTCCTTCTTTCTTGCGTAACCTTAGCTAAGTCAGGAAATATCCTTACAGATTGATCCATAAAGGGTCAGAGAAAAATGATACCAATAGTGTATCTTGTTCTATCGCTTCATAATTCAATGACTCAAGATATTCTATCAAATTTGCCATGTCTACAGCAGGTGATTGAATTTGAGAGCCTGGGCTAGATGGTAGAAAACAAACTTTATCCAAGGGGGGAGTTGTATCAGAAGGAAACTCCAAAATCTCAAGAAAATACCTCTTAAGGGTTAACCATGCTAACTCTCCCACAATCCTTGGAAAGTTCAACAATGGAAGATTTAAATGCCTCAGTCTGTTCTCTATGAATTCTACTTTTCTATTCAATGAACCACTGTCTTGAATTAAAGTGTTCTGTACTCCTTTTATAGTATGAATTTCTTCTTCTACTTGTATACATTTCTGTTGAAGCTCCTGTTGTTGAGATATATTGTTCTACAAAGAGAATCAACTTGCTGAGATACAGCATTAACCTTAGAAGAACACGCTGAGATAGCTTTGCCCATCATGGAAACAAGAACCCACAACGATTCCAATGTGACCACCGGAGGTTTCTGAATCAAAAATAGAACACTCTTCAAGGACTGAGATCCAACCACTTTCTCTTTACCTCCAGTCCCCTCAAGCGGATTCTCATCAAGCAAGGAGGGGGGGGGGGGGGGGTCCAAGCCCTGGTGCAGATCATAAGAGCTCTCAGCACAGGGGGGTACATCGAGGCTGCTCCTTCAGCATCCACAGCTTGAGAGACCACTTCAGGACTCAGTGCAACAAGCTGCTGCAAATCACCCCATGCTGCCAGTGGTAAACAGGCGTCTAGGGGACTCAAAGATGCCTTCTCCGAGGCCGGAGTGAGTTCTCCTCCACTCACCACGGCAGCCAGATCCAAAGCCCCCAAAACAGGAGCCACCGCCAAACATTGCAGAATTGCTTGCTGCCCACTCAGCGGAAGGGGGTCCGAGGGAAATGTTGTAACTTTTTCCTTCCTCTTAGACAGCATTGGTAAAGGCATTTTAGCCCAAGAAAGAAACTAGAAGAAAAGATCTGGGCAGAGCAATGTCAGCGTTAAGCCACCATCTTGGCTCCTCCATAAAATTTTGATGTTAATACACAAGCTTATAAATAATGTCCATGCCCCTTGTATGATGCCCCATGTAGATCCGTATGCTTACATAATAATGGCTGTTGAAAGTGCCTTCTATCCAACAGGCATATCTGGGGGACATTAGAAACCAGGCTTTTTTGGTAGCTTATTCTGTGGAACAGCATGCCTGAACAGTAGAGAACTATCACTGATACTATAGCTCTCAAGAAAGTTCAGTGTGAATTTATGGTCTGACTGAAAGGAGAGAGAGTAGGCAAGATTTCAGGCTATCTTTAGAATGTTATCAGGCTAGCAAGTGTTGTGATCCTGCCTGCGAGGAGCGCGGGCAGACTCTTACCTTCATGTGGCCGGGTCCTTTGATGCTGCTCCTACCTCACTCCGACGTGCTGCAGCCGATGCCAGGGTCTTCAGCCGGTAGGGAGGCTGTCCCTGCGGGTGCCTGCAGCTTCCTGCAGCTCTCTGGTCTGCCTGCAGCCAGCTCTTCTTCTCTCCTTCCTTCCTGCTTCAGTCTTCGCGGCTGGGAGCCGCTCCTGCAGACTGCCATTCGTCCAGCTTCAGGGCAGGGCTGCCCCGCTTCTGCCTTGCTTCCTCGGCCTTCCACATGGCTGAGGATGCCACTAGCTTCCAGCTCTCTCTTCTCTCCAGCTTCCTAAGGCGTGGGCGCGTGCCTCTCGCCTGTTCTTCAAGGGCCAGCCAGGTGTGGCCCTCTGCTGACCCCTCCCTGGGCATTGTCCTCTTCAGCCCTACAAAAGGGCTCAGCATCCATTCCAGCTTTGCCTTCGCAAGGAGTTGGTCACTCCTGGGATCCTGCTGTCCTTCGCTCTAGGAGTCGTCCTTGTTCCAGCACTTCTTCAAGGTCCTGTGTTTCCTGTTCTTGAGTCTTCGGCTGTGCCTGAGTCTACGTCTGTGCATCCCAGAACCTCGTTCCTGAGTCTACGCCTGTGCCTGAGTCTATGTCTGTGCATCCAAGTACCTCGTTTCTGAGTCTCATCTGAATCTCCATGTTCCGGTCTTCGCTGCCTTGGCCTCCATCCGGCCTGCCGCTTCTTGCCATACCCTGCGGCAGGTCCGAAAGGACTTGGAACGGTCGTAGGACTGTTCATAAGACCATCATTGCGTTGTTGGTCTTCCGAAGCATGCAGGTCCGGAGGAGGGTCAGTATCTCCAGTCTTCAGTCCAGCCTCACTCCTGTCCAGCCCATGCTCAGGCATGCCTCGCCTACCACGGCACCTCTTCGGAGTTCCTCTGGGGTTGAGCTGTGGCCCAAGAACAAACATCTCTTGGTAAGTGGGACCGCTCTCCTAGAGCTCCACAACAGCAGGCTGTAAACTGCTTTGACGTTGTGAGCACGCAGTACAGGAAAGATTTAAATAAATAAGTAAATGAACGTACATAAATAAATAAATAAACATAGAAACATAGAAATGACGGCAGAAAAAGACCAATCAGCCCATCCAGTCTGCCCAGCAAGCTCCCACATTTATTTTCCCATACTTATCTGTTTCATCATCCACCAAGTTCAGGGCCCTTGTTGGTAACTGTTTGATTCAAATTTCCTGCCCTCCCCTGTCCTTGATGCAGAGAGTAATGTTGGAGCTGCATCAAAGGTGAGCATAAGGCTTAATGTTTAAGGGTAGTAGCTACTGCATCAAGCAAGTTACCCCGATGCTTATTTACCCGGACTGCACAGATCAATGCCTTGTTGGATGTAGTCTGAATGTAAATCCTGTTTTCCACATTTTCCCCTGCCATTGAAGTAGACAGCAACACTGTTTATGCATTCAAAGTGATGTATCAGGCTTAATTGGTTTAGGGTAGTAACCGCCGTAATAAGCGATTTTATATAGACCATCCACCTTTTTGGTTGCCCTTCTCTGGACCGCCTCCATCCTGTTTCTATCCCTTTGGAGATATGGTCTCCAGAACTGAACACAATACTCCAGGTGAGGTCTCAAAAAGGCCCTGTACAAGGGGATCATCATTTCCTTTCTCTTACTAGATATTCCTCTCTCTATACAGCCCAGCATTCTTCTGGCTTTAGCCTTGTCACATTGTTTCGCCGACTTTAAAGACCCATAGCATGTTACATCAGGTGCATAGCAGGTAGGCATATAGCAGCAAGACCCCTAAAATGATATAGAATGGTCATGGCATGTAGCAGCAAGAGACCTAAGGTGGTACATAAGGGGCATGGAGGGTAAGAAAATCAGAAGCAGTGACACCCCTAAGTTGGTACAACTGAGGTATGGCAGGTAGGCAAAGTGGTAGCAGCAAGAACCCTAAGGTGGTTACATCAGGGCACAGCATGTGGGCATGTTGCAGCAAGACTTCTAAGGTGGTATATAAGGTGCATGGCAGGTGGGCATGTGGCAGCAAGCCCAATAAAGTGGTAAACCTGGAGCATGGCAGGTAGGAAGAGTAGTAGCACGGACTTCAAGGTGCTTTCAACCATCTTGCCATTTGCATCGAAATTCTGGAAAACAAATGCAGATTATTCATTTTAAAAAAACTGCTTTTCCTTAAACTCTCAATCCAGTTTAGACTGATGATGGATCATGATGCTCTCTGTCATTGAGAAGATATGTTCACTGAAATTCTGGTGGGTGGATATTTCTGATTACCTTAACTAGGTGTGGGCAAACTGAACTTTCGTGCTCAATATGCCAGTACATCTGTATCCTTGATAGGCTCTATGAGATAGCATGTTACAGACATTTCTACTGTCAGGCCTGACATGAACAGGTGGACATACTGGGGTGGCACACCTGGGGGAGGCGGCAAGCTGGCAACAGAGGGGGAGGCTGTAGGACCACTGGCAGCTGAAGGAGAGAGGCTGCAAGCCACCAGTGAAGAGGACATCTGTCATTTACCTGTGCGAGTGTGCATGTGCGCACTCATAGCTTTCACTCTTCCCCCCCCCCCCATCAGGAAGGCCTGCAGGGTCATGGTGGAGCTCATCCCTCCACAGCCCAAAGATATCAGGAGGCCCACAGGATAAGAGCCTGTGTGTTTATGTGTCTGTGTGAGAGCCTGTGTGCCTATGTGAAAGCCTGCGTGCATGTTTATGTGCCTGTGAGAGCACATATGTTAGTTATAGGCTTTCACAGGCACACACACACACACACACACACAAACATAGGGGCAGATTTTAAAAGCCCTGCGCACATAAATCTGGCTGGATTTATGCGTGCAGGGGGGTTACGCACGCCGAGCTTATTTTGCATAGGCCCGGCAACGTGCGCAAGCCCCGGGATGCGCCTATGTCCCAGGGCTTTGAAAAAGGGGCTGGAAAGGGGCGGGGATGTGGGCAGGGCACCGGTCCGGGGGCGGGACCGAGGCCTCCAGCACAGTGGCCATGCCTGGGGATCCCGCGCCGGCAGCTGGCCGGCGCGTGCAAGTTATGCCTGCCAGAGGCAGGCGTAAATAGCAAAATAAAGGTAGGGGGGATTTAGGTAGGGCTGGGGGGGCGGGTTAGATAGGAGAAGGGAGGGGAAGGTGAGGAAGAGTGGAAGGAAAGTTTCCTCTGAGGCCGCATGGGATAAACACTGATTTCGGAGCGGCCTCGGAGGGAACGGGGAAGGCCATTGGTGCTCCCCTAGAGCTCGGCGCGTGCAAGGTGCACAAGTGTGCACCCCCTTGCGCGTGCAGACCCCGGATTTTATAACATGTGCACGCGGCTGCGCGCATGTTATAAAAACGTGCGTAGCTATTATAATTCAGCCCATAATGTGTCTGTGAGCAAGAGGGAGCCTGTGTATGTTAGAGAGAGGGACTATGTGAGAGAATGAATGTGTTATTGTGCGTATGTGTGAGACAGAAGATAACATTTGGGCGTCCCTACCTCCCCCAATCCACGACAATCTCAGGGTGACTGGAAATCAGAAGATCACAGGTATGGAGGGCAGGATATTTTTTTTCAATCCTTATTAAATTTAATTATTGGGTGTAATTTGATAATTTTGCTCTTTTGAAATATTTAATTTTTTTGAAGCGGAATAGAATATTTTTTAATGTTGGATTTTATATTCATCAGATGTTTTGAAATATTTTATTGGTGTTTGGGAAATTTTGTATGTTCTAATCATTAACTGAAATATTTATTCTTTTTATAAATATGATTTTACTATTATGATTGTTTTATATTTCTTGATTTATTATTAAATGGTTTTTTTTTTATGAAGAATGAAATGTTTCTGTTTTTCCATTTTTGCTCTGCATGTAGAGACTGGCTTGTTGTAGATTCCAATTCAGTTCTTCTCAGCACATTTCTGTTTATACTTTCTGATCTCTTTATTCTGTACGTGGTGAAGGTCTGTCTGTGTTCTGTATATGTGATCGAAGTGAGGTATTTTGTTGGCATGTTTTCTGTGAAGGGATCTATAGCAGCCTGGTTTCCTAATAAGAGTTTTATTGGTGTTCTAAGGCCCTGTGTAATGTGTGCAGCGTTGCCTTTTCATATATAAGGTTGTTAGGGTTGTTTTGGTATGGGAGGTTTACTGTATTGTAATGGTAATTCTGTTTGTTCATAGCTTTCTGAGGCCCAAGCTCACACCCAATACGCAGTATAAAAAAATCTAATTCCATAGGAGTTCCAAGTGTTTTTTTTGCAGAGTTTTCTGGGTGGTACCACTGGAGTGCATGTAATTATAATATACATGTTGTAAGTGTCATTTTTGCCTCAGTAGATTGTACTTTCCAATTTTCTTTTTGATGTGAAATTTATTATAAATGCATAAATTGTGTGTGGTCTGTAAAGGAGGTGGGGATGTGTGGGGTGGTGTGTGCAAGGCTGTAAGGTTTGCCTAGGGTACCCAAAATCCTTCCCTATTAATGGGTTCTGGTGTGGGTGTGGGTGTCAGTTTTAAAAATATAGATCGAAGGATGGTGCTAGGCTTTATTTGATGGGCCCAGGACAGACACTGAATGAATGGGGGCGGGGAAAGCACAGTAATTTTTCGCACAGTGCAGTAAAAAAAAGCTAGTACCAGCCCTGACCTCTGTAGTCTAATTTGCTGAGAAGAGGTCTGTGTCAGGAGACATATTGCTTTGTGGTCAATGTGACTTTGGCATATTGAGAAGAGGGAGGAAGTGATAGCTGACAGCTTGCTGCTCCTGCTTCTACTACGCTTTGTGGTGGATATTCTTTCCTTGTTACATAGTCATTGTATCTTCTTTGCTTCTGGTATTCCTTTTCAGACACCTTAGCTATCAGCATCTCCTTAACGAATGTGAAATGCTGGGGACTGGAGGATGAGATGCTCTTTCACCCATGGATCACAAAGTGTAAAAATTATTGTTGTGTGCATGTATGGTTTTGTATGAGAGGTTTCAGTTTCTCTTGCACTTGCTGTGCAAGGAGCCCAGAAAGTGCAACACCTTTGTTTCCATTCCCTTTCGGTCATGGAAGCCTTTCTATATTTTCCTCCAGAATATGTACTAGAGGGATGACCCCGCTAAGAGTGGCACTTCTGAAATTTAGATTCTCTGTGACATCCTTGAAGTACTTAAGGATTTGTACCAGCTGCCTCATAACTACCCACCCAATCAAGATGCCCTATCAGGCAATCCACACCCTATATCTGTTTTCAGAAATAGATCGTGAAGGGATATCTGCTGCACCACTAACATCTATAATAATCATGTAGGTGGAATTTGAATTGTTGCCAATATATTGAATCCGATGCTTGTGAGGTATCTCAAATTCTTCCTGTTTCTCACAGAGAAGCTGCCATACCTTCCTGCTTCTATCGAAATGCCATGCTATTTTCTTGCAACTCTTTATCAGGTTCTTCAAGAATAGATTCCTGTCATTAGACCCCCAATCCCAGGGCATCCCTCAGTGCAAGGTGTAGCAAATTCATACTCAGTCCATGACTGCTCATTTTAGAGTCTCCTATCCATTGAAAGAGGCTCATCTCTTATGCATGTAAACACAGTCTATCACAAGGAAACCTGCTTGAAATCTGTTACCTCTCTAGCATCTTTATTATTGCTGATAGAATATTGAATGAGGCATGAGGGGGTTAAGCATCAACTGGGTATGCAGCAAAGCCTACATATTCCCTGATGCTCTATCCCCACAAGAGCTGTTGCCAATCCCTGCCTCAGCTAGGTCCCACTAGTGTGCCATCAAGGAGAGATAAGAGTGCATAGCATTTGTTTTGGTCCAGATATTGCTGGTGAAATGCATGCTACTTCTCTATGTGCCTGAATGCAACTATGGCACTGATTGTATAAGGTGAGGAGGACCTTCCTAATAAATGTAGACTTGGAAGGAATTTTGCAATTGGGGGATGACACATGCAGCCAACTCTTAAAGTTTATACTCTCAGCTATCTGCAGTGACTGGCCATCAAGTTCAATCATCTCCCTGCTGTTCCTCAATACTATTTTAGATACTGCCTGCTTCTTGCCCAAGTACAGTGCTATAGAACACGACTCCATTTTCTGTATAGTGTGTTACCATGTTGGATGCATGGCTAGTGACTGCTGACCTGTCTTCATACTGGTGTAAAGAGACATGAAATCAGCTTGGGGGGGAAGTCCTCCTTTTCACAGGCTTTAATTTGGAATGGCAGAAGGGGTTCCCAGACTTCTACTGCCACACTTTTCTGATGTCAATGCTAGTGGCTGCTGCTTCTGCAAGTGATACTGCATACCAGCATTTGTGGATGGCCCACTTGCTTTCCTTGACTTATATCTTTTCTGCAATGAATACACTGAGGAAAACATGGGTTCCCCTTTGCTTTAAAGTGCCTCCAGATCAGGAATTTCCTTTGCAACCCATTCTCCACATCCTCGGAGGCTGATGCTGGCACTGAAGTTGAGATAAAGCAGAAGAAAACTACCAATGGCATCATTCACATACTCAATTCATGCTGTCTGCTTTTTATGGGGGGGGGGGGGGGTGATCTCAATATTGTCAATATAATTTCTTCCCTCTATCACTGAACTGCAGGTTAGGATGCTACTGACTAAACTTCCAAATTCTCTTCAGCTACTAGCTCTTCAATATCTTCTGATTCATAGAAATCCAGACAAAAGTCTACCTCTGAATTAGTTGGTTCAAATACTGCCTTCACTGCCTCAGAAGCAGGAACCATAAAGGAATGCACTGCTGGTTTTTAGTATTACACTTCTGTTATCCCTGCCTTGTTAATTCCACTCATGGATGACTCTTCTATCTTTTCCCTCTTCCTTAAAATAATGAGAAAAATAGGTAGCAGTAGCACATGCTCTCCAAATGTCAATTTTCTTTTCATTGAACTGCATTTCTCACCTTTCCTTCTAGACCTAAAAAAGTATTTATTTAATTTAGGTGCTGGACTGCCTTTTTTATTGCTGTGCCTACCAAAGCTGCCAACCTTGCTAATGTATCTTCCTCTCTCTTTCCTGACATCATAGAATTTCCTAAAATTGATATTTCAATTTTACCCCTACTCACAATACCACTCACTGTATGGAGGACTGTTTCACTTTCTCTCACACACAGACACATATAGGGGCGGATTTTAAAACGAGCGCGAATAGCCTACTTTTGTTTGCGCTCCAGGCGCAAACAAAAGTACGCTGGATTTTAGTAGATACGCGCGGAGCCGCGCGTATCTGCTAAAAACCTGGATCAGCGCGCGCAAGGCTATGGATTTTCTATAGCCGGCGCGCGCCGAGCCGCACAGCCTACCCCCGTTCCCTCCAAGGCCGCTCCGAAATCGGAGCGGCCTCGGAGGGAATCCTCTAACGCCCTCCCCTCACCTTCCCCTCCCTTCCTCTACCTAACCCACCCGCCCGGCCCTGTCTACACCCCCCCTTACCTTTGTTGGGGGATTTACGCCTCCCTCTGGGAGGCGTAAATCCCCGCGCGCCAGCGGGCCTCCTGCGTGCCGGGCCGCGACCTGGGGGCGGGTACGGAGGGCGCGGCCACGCCCCCGGACCGCCCCGGGCCGTAGCCACGCCCCCATACCCGCCCCCAAAACGCTGCCGACACGCCCCCGAAACGCCGCAACGACCGGGCCCGCCCCCCGACACGCCCCCCTCGGAGAACCCCGGGACTTACGCGAGTCCCAGGGCTCTGCGCGCGCCGGTAGGCCTATGTAAAATAGGCTTCCCGGCGCGCAGGGCCCTGCTCGCCTAAATCCGCCCGGTTTTGGGCGGATTTAGGCGAGCAGGGCTCTTAAAATCCGCCCCATAGAGTGCATGTGTGCTGTGCTGAGTACAGATTGTCTCCACACACAAATAAATGTTAAAAGTAACATACTGGCAGCCTAATAAGACTTTTCTTTTTAGTTTCTGTGCATTATGTGCTCACTTCACTATCCAGAGACAAAAACAATTCACTAGCATTGCCATGATTGCAATTTCAACATTGTCTCCACCCTGCCTCTCTCCCACTTAAGATAAAAATCAAAGAAAGCAGTTATGCATTGCCTCTGTTCCTCACAGAGTGAGTGAGACTACGTCTGCACAGAGAAAATTAGAAGGAACTCTTTATCAATGCCAAATCCAAAAGTTAAGTTTTTTAAAACTCTTGGAGAGGTTCTCCTTGCACTTCCTTTTTTAAAAAAAGCTAGCGAGGAAATACAGATTACTCTTTACACAAGCTCAGTCTTTGTAGTGGAAGTAGATCAGTATAATTTGATCCAGATAGCTGCTATAGGCTAGTTAAAAAGATACTGCTCTATAATTTGGCTTCTGGCTACTCTCCATGCCAACATCTCCTGCATTGGTTTTGACAAGTTGGTAAAGTATACTATGCTATAGTTACATTCATTTTTTTCTGCAGTATACAGCCATAGATGTCAACAGAGATGTTGATGACTGAAAATATTATATATTTTCTAATCCGTCATGTATCGGGGGTCCCCCGGAAATGATAGGAAAACCCCACAAAATTTTTGTGCGGTTTTTTTATTGTTTTTTTTGGGGGGGAGAAAGGGTACACAGAAAAAAAAAACCCAAACCCACCCCAACCCTTTACATCTATTTATTTACAATCCCCCACCCTCTCGACCCTTCCAAACTTTCCTAAAGTACCTGGTGGTCCAGCAGGGGTCCTGGGAAAGATCTACCACTCTCAGGCTGTCAGCTGTCACTAATAAAAATGGTGCGGATGGCCCTTTGCCCTTACCATGTGTCAGGGGCTATCAATGCCATTGGCCGGCTCCTATCATATGGTAGGAGCAATGGATGGCCTGTGCAATTTTTTAAGATGGTGCTGGCTGTCCATTGCTCCTACCATGTGACAGGGGCTGGCCAATGGCACCAATAGCCCCTGTCACATGGTAAGGGCCACCGGCACCATTTTGTTTACTGGCAGCCAATGGTCGGAGAGTGGGAGATCGCTCCTGGGACCCCCGCTGGACCACTAGGTACTTTAGGAAAGTTTTGAGGGGGGAGGGAGGGTGGAAGATTGTATATAATTAGATTTAAAGGGTCGGTTGTTTTTTTTTTCGGCTCAGGACAGCCGAAAAAAAACCCGCCTGGACCACGGGAAAATGAATTTCCCATGGGTTCATAATACCGAAACTGGAACTGATTTCGGCACCTGATTCACATCTCTAGATGTCAATGGGCCAAATGAATGAAAAACATAAACAATTGGGACAAAGAATATTTGTTTCATTCAAGGAATCTCTCCATTCTTTTCAGGAGCCAAAAATGAAACAAATATTGACACATTCATTAAGTTTTATACATTTGTTTTAAAATGAATATCTCTAATATGTTAAGTTATCTGAATAAGAATATTATCAAACTTTAGAGTAGTTTTGTTCTATTGAAAATGAAGCAAGAAATGGAGTCAACTGGTAACTGTAGATAGTAATCAGCAGCAAGAAAAATTTAAAATTTTTCAATATCAACCATGAAAAAGTATGAATTGGTTGCAAGGGAAGAAAACACAAGTTTCCCTCTGTCCATGGTGCAAATTTGAAAGAAATTGGATTAACAGTTAAAAGTTATTGGAGTATTAGCATAGGACACAGTGCTCTTAGATTCCCTATAGGATAAATTAAGAGAAAAATCAATAATTTTCTAAATATTCACATTTCTGAACCTGTAATAAAACTCTATTGGAGATTTACTCAGCCATTATTTTCCCTTTTAACAACATGGGACAGAAGCAAAGAACATCAGAGGGTAAATATATCCCAAACAGTAAGAAGAGAATCATTTCAAAAAATGTAAATAAAATGACTAAATTCATAGCCCAGTTAGACTTTTGCCAGTACTTATCTCCCTTTTGTGTGGGAGATATGTTCCCATGGTAATGTCTGAATCAAGCCCAATTTACTTTTAGTCTGAATGACCTGTTACCCTTGTGGGGTTTTATGACAATAGAGTTTTATCTGTATGTATGCTTGCTTCAGAGCGATTCAAATGCATAGTAGTTTCCATAACCTCAAAGTTAGGCTTTCATACCAGTTTATAGTTCCTAAAGAGGGTTGTCTGCGGTTTTTGCTGAGGAAGAAAGACATTGGAGCTGTTAGTTGACATTTGAGTTCTTTGTGCTTTGTAATTTTCTACCCGACATCATACATTCTGGAATTTCATTTTGTGGATTGCCAAATATTTTTGGTTTTAGTACTTTATAATCAATGAGAACTGTCCTGGTTTTATTTTGTCCCCGTTGTTTGTTAAATTGTGTTGTATATAAAAAGTGAAGTTCATCTGCATTCAGTTTGAGTGGCACATTCCACCATTAAAAATTATAGATTTCAGGAGGACTATGCAGTCTAAAATACATGGCATTGATAAACCACAATGTACTCAGCATGATTTGGACTGCATATGGGCCAGATTTCTTTGTTCATGAGCTGTTAAATCCATCCAGCATTTAATTGTAAGTGTCTTCTGTGAGGTTTAATTTCACATCCTTAATAAAGGATTTCTTTTTAACTGTTATTGATTTGCTTTCCATGCTGCAGCTTTAAAGCTGCAGTTTTTATTGGCTGCTGTTTTTCAGATAGCAAGAAATGGCCATTACTAGGTAATAAATACTTAAACATAGCATCGTGCTATAGGACATACCACAATTCTGGCACCTATCTCAAAGTGCAAAAAAGTTGTCACAATTGCAATAAACTGCCTATTACCATAAAACACACCCTTTTTTCTATCGCATGCGATATTTAGTGCATTTTGTTAAATCCAGGCCTTATTGAGCTAATTTGCTAACTAAACAAAATCAAAAGAATTATAATTTTCCTAGCTAAAACGAATTAGAAAACTGAGTGAGTGAGGTGTATTCAAACTTTGTGGCATTGAGTGAGTGTGAAGTGAGGGAGATAAGATTTGAGGGTCAAGCCACTTATTATGTTCCCTCATACTTTCACATGCTTGCCCTCACACTATTACTCTCAGCTTTAACTATCTCTTTAGTTCCTTTATTGTTTCAATATATTTTTGAAGGAACTACATACATTGGGGTAGATATTTGAAAGCCATTTCAATGGATAACTCACAAGATATCCATCTAAATGGATTAAACAGCATATTGAGCCTCCATCGTAGTTGCCTAGTAATGCAGATGCATGCCCAGAAGTGCCGGGCCCGGATCGCAGTAGCAGATTACCACGATCCCGGCCATCAACTTTAGATAAATGTACTGGGTGGGGTGGGGGGGGGGGGGGGGTACATGGGAGAAGGGAAAAGGTTGGGGGTGACATAGGGGGAGGTGATTCAGAGGGCCACTAAATTTAAAATTTGCACATTTAACGGGAAGTTGGAGCAGCAGGTGGGGAGGGGGGAGGTTACTTTTGGAACTTTTACATTCTTATTTTAATTAAATGGGCTATTTTTTGGGAGTAGAAAGGTCAGTCCCTGAGAGCATTTGCAACTTGGGTGGGAGGGAGGCGGGGAGGACAAGCCGCATTGGTATTTTTTTTTCTTCAGCATAATATAACCGGATACATTCTTTTTTGAATATATCTGGCTAAGTCTCAACTTATATGGGCAAATCAAATAACTTTATAAATAACTGGTGATATTCAAAAAGAATAGTCGAATAACTTTATAAATAACTGGTGATATTCAAAAAGAATATCCTGTTACGTGTAACGTTATATGGCTAAGGTTAGTCAGATAACTTTAAGCAAGTATATACAGTGGGACATTTATCCTGCTGAATATATGGGACAAGTTATCCGGCTATATCCAACAATATCTGATCTTTCACCTTTTTCTCTCACTCAGCTAACTAATTAAGCTGATAAAATTCCTACGGATCAGCTATATTTAAAATTTAAACTATTTATTTTCTCTTACCTGTTTCAGGTTCTTATTATCATAACACATATTATATTCACACACACTCACACAAATAAGCTTTTTCTAACTGTTTCTGTGTATTTTTACATTTACCAGGGTCTTGAGGTGACAGCCCTCCTCAGTCAGTTCTCATTTCAGCTCTTCTCTCTATTCGAAACTCTCAACCTCTGTTTTTTTTCTGTCAGTGAGAACATCACGACAGTGATGTCATTGATAAATACTTCCTACCCTGTTTAAATTCCCTATTTAATACCCAAGTACGTACTTATAAATCATCTGGTACAGGTTGGGATAATATAAAAAATGTTTAGGTAACTTCAGAACTCTCTCCTACTGGAGTTATTGAAACATTACTGTGCTTTGACCATGAGATGTGTAATTCCTCCAATCTGTTAACATGGTAGCTTCAAGTAAGCATCCCATTTCCATGGCGTTTGCTAGGAGATGGCTTCAGAATCTTCATTTTTCCCTAATTTCTGGACTTTTTAGTAACCCAGCACCTGTAATTTAAAATAAAAATGGAAAATCCATACAAATACACCTAAAAATCTCCCAAAACTGCCAAATTAACATCTACAAGTGGTCCTAAACCACTTCATCTCCCTTATGTTATCTCCACCAGGTGACCCAAACACCAGTAAAACCAATCACAGATGTCCCAAACCCATTTACACTCAAAAGGTAAAAATAAAAAATATTTTCACCCAAACTAATGGTCAAACCAGAATTCCTACTCCCTCTTCCGATAACCACCAAAATTAGATTTTTTTTCTGAGGTGTTTTGACCACTTTTATACTCCAGATACTCTGAAAAATGGGTCAAATAACTGCCAAAATAATCTTTTTTAGTCCTAAATTCCTATTCTGTTTAGGCTACCAGATTCCTTTGCCTAACCAACACCAGAAAACATATAAATTTGATGTTTTAAATGCAATTTTTATTTTAATAACTTTGGCACTGAGTTCACTAAGGTGCTTCCTGGGTGTTACAAATCAACAGACAGCTTTCCCTAAAGTTCTCCTTCCAAACCACTATGATTTGAGAATGTTAAATTTATTTATTTTCCTTTTGTTTAGCGGAATCCAGGCCTTCATTGCTCCAAAGCACCGGGGGCTTCCCTAAGGCCCCAACACTTCAGCATGCATCCATATTGCAGTGACAGCTTCCCTAAGGCTCTCGCTGCCATGCTTTGCCTCATACACAAGTGACAGAGTCATAACACCCTTCTGCTTTCTATGCTTTGGTGCTGAAATTTAAACATTACCACCATGGCTCCAGCAGGTCTTGGGAGTCGAGCAATAGCGGAAGCCTCACCAGCCGCTCACTCTGGCTCCTGCCTCTCACTGCCTCACTCTTTCCCTGCCACAGAGAGCTCCCCAGTCTCCTGCTGCACCATTAATCTCGCGGCTGACTGCTGCTTTCATTTTTAACGTGGCCCACAGCTGTTAGCAGCAGCACCATGCTGCTCCTTCTGGTCCAACTCAATTTTTTTTTAACTTAAGGCCATGTCTGCTGGCCCAAGCCAGCACTGGGCCCACTGCAAGTCTCCTTCAGCAAGAGGTCCAGACAGCTGCACATTATACCCAGACTCTAGAATCAAAGCACCCGGGGTAGAGCAGGTAAATGTTATACTTTTTACCCTCTTTACAGTTATAATTGGGTGTTTTGTTCCCGTCTGGCCAATCTTTGCCCGCTACTAATACTTTTCTCTGTTTTTCAGCAATTATTAAGGGTTTTTTTTGCATTTTTGGGGGTCCTCTCTCTGTTTTAATCCCACTTTTTTGTGGGATGTGGCTTAGGAATATAAATTGTCCCGTGAGCACACCCAGAATCAGAGGGCAGGTGATATTGCAAAGTGAGGGTTTTCTATATCCCTGGCAAACTGATTAAGAAGTGTGAAGGCATTTTAGAGGAGCCTGAGGTCATCTCTGGATCTCAAGAGGATTCAGTGTATGGAGTTTGGAGACTGTTACTGTTTGACTTTTGACCAGTTTCTGAAAGAAGAGCAAGCCAGCTAATTTTGAAGGGCTGAGTTTCTGACTGTCACCCTTATTGCCAGTTAAACAGGAAGAGGTGAGAGCTGGAACATATCTGGAAGATTTTTGGAGGATCTGGAAAATTGTGAAGAAAATTGGAAGATTTTTGGTAGGGGTTTTTTTTTTTTGCTATTGTTGCATTTTGGATACGCTACTGAGAGAGGGGCAATCCTCCCACTCTTGATGACCTGAGTTCTTAAGGTTTTCTTGCCTTTGCATCCAGATGAAAGCAGAGGTGAAGACCTGGAAATGTGTTGCTGTGTTAAGAGTTTTTGGAGTTATCTATTTTTGCAGCTTAAGGTTTGTTTTGCCATCCAGCCCTTGTTTAATGCTTGAACTTGTTAAAGATTACCCTGCCCTTCAAGGGGAGGACATTTTTGAGTTGGACACTGTTTCAGTTGCTAGATGAACAGCAACTTGGCGAGGAACCATGGATAAAGAGACTTGTGTGCTCGTTTTCTGCTTTTCCTGCTGCTGTTGTTTTTTATTTTTATCATTTTGGCTGTGATTTTGCTTTTCAAATTTTAAGTAAACTTTAATTTGAACCACATTCTTTGTGAATCCATGTTTTTTTTACAAACTGCATCCCCTAGAAGAACTCTTAGGCTGTGAATATACTGAACAGTTAGACTAGTTTGGGTACAAGTTGAGGAACAATACTGTTACTCACTAGGGGTGGGAAGCAGAAAAACATTTTTTTGTTTTTCATTTCATTTTTGGGGAATTGTTTTCCAATGAATTTCATTTTATCTATTGTTTATTTCATTTATTTAGTTAAAAAAAAAACCCCAAAATAAAGATTAAAAAAAATGAAAAAAAAAAGTAATGTGGACTCCTGACGCCTCCCATACCCACCATATATCCCAACAACCCAAAAAATTGCTGGGGCCAGGATCCTCCCTGGCCCCACTTACCTAGTCCAGGGAGGATGTAACACTGAGGCCTTGGCCCAAGGCCTGGTCCCAATGATTAGGCCCGGGCCGAAGCCTAGGGCTTGCCTAGGCCTACACCACTGTAGTTTGCATCAACCTCGGCTTAGGCTCTATGCAATGCCCAGGATTTGAGGCTTGGACCTAATGCCTGGGCCTTGGCCTAGGCCGGGAACACCAGGCCCAACACTAGGGCTTGGTCTAGAGACTAGGTCTCAACACCTCAGCCTCAATCTGGACCCAGGCTTGACACCAGAATCAGAGGCCAGAAAATGATGCCTGGGCTGTGTCCTAAACTGGGGCCTTGAACCAGGCTCAAAACTGGAGCCCAGTCTGGAGACTGGGTTCTGACACCTGGACCTTGGCTTGGACCCAGGCCTGATAGCAGGGACCCACTCAGTGGCTGGGCCCAACCTGATGCCCTGACCCAGTCTCCAGACTGGAAGCCAATGCTGGGACCTCAGCCAGGACCCAGGCCTGATGCCAGGGCCTCGGTCCAGGGTCAGGCCCTGCCAGTGCCTCACTAATGGATGGCGTCAAGACAGAAGACCTCCAAGGACTGGGCACCGGGCCTGGGCCTGATCCTGGGCTGAGGCCCTGGTGTCAGGACCCAGCCTCCAGGCTAGACCCAGGCATCGGGCCTAGGTTCAGGCTAGAGCCCTTGCATCACTCCTGGATTCAGGCTAAGGCCCTAGTTTTGAGAACCAGTCTCCAGACAAGGCCCCAGCATACCCAGGCCCTGGTCTAGCTTGAGGCCCAGGCATCAAGACCTGGGCTTTGACTGGATGCCCAACTGAGCAGGTAAGTTTATACAATTTTTAGGGTGTTGGCTGAGGCCCCGATATTAGGCTTGGGCCTCGGCTGGACTATACCATAGCTCCTGTATCAGGCCACATCCCACGTCCAGGCCCCAGCTCTGCATCACACTCATGCATAAGCAGAGGCCCCTGCTTTGGCTTTGGCCTATAGTTAGTATACTGCTCGTCATTGCCACTTTATTTTTTGCTACTGTCTTAGGTAATACAACTGGATAGTGCATCTAGAATTATAACTAATTACATAATAATTGAAATATATATATCTTTAGTTTTGTTAATTTCCATGTGTTTAGCCTTACTGCTAAAGAACCGTGAATAACACTAACACATATTCAAGAGCGATACAGAGGCATTATGACATTTTCCGTTCTATTAACCATTCCCTTCCTAATAATTCCTAACATTCTATTTGCTTTTTTGACTGCTGCAGCACACTGAGCCGACGGTTTTAAAGTATTATCCACTAAGATGCCTAGATCTTTTTCCTGGGTGGTAGCTCCTAATATGGAACCTAACATCGTGTAACTACAGCAAGGGTTATTTTTCCCTATATGCAACACCTTGCACTTGTCCACATTAAATTTCATCTGCCATTTGGATGCCCAATCTTCCAGTCTTGCAAGGTCCTCCTGATTTAACTACTCTGAATAATTTTGTATCATCCGCAAATTTGATAACTTCACTCATCGTATTCCTTTCCAGATCATTTATATATTTATTTATTTTATTTATTTAAGTTCTTTTATATACCGATGCTCAAGACGAAGGTCTTATCATACCGGTTTACAACATAACCAGGGGTAACCAATAAAGTAGAAGAAAGTTACAATGAACAGGGATTTACAATGAACAGGGATTTACAGTACAGAAGAATAAAGAGCGTAACAAATTAGTTTAACATAATTCTAAGGTGTAACGTAAGTAACAATCAACATATGATACTAGCTTGGACAATTGATTAATAAACAGGTAAAGGGTGTGTGTTTTTGGATCCCTGAGGCATTCCACTGTTTATCCTTTTCCACTGAGAAAATTGACCATTTAATCCTACTCTCTGTTTCCTGAATAATAGAAGGACTAGGGGGCATTCCATAAAGTTAGCAAGTAGCACATTTAAGACTATTTGGAGAAAATTATTTTTCACTCAATGCACAATAAAGCTCTGGAATTTGTTGCCAGAGGATGTGGTTAGTGCAATTAGTGTAGCTGGGTTCAAAAAAGGTTTGGATAAGTTCTTGGAGGAGAAGTCCATTAATGGCTATTAATCAATTTTACTTAGGGACTAGCCACTGCTATTAATAGCATCAGTAGCATGGGATCTTCTTAGTGTTTGGGTAATTACCAGGTTCTTGTGGCCTGGTTTTGGCCTCTGTTGGAAACAGGATGCTGGGTTTGATGGACCCTTGGTCTGACCCAGCATGGCAATTTCTTATGTTCTTATATGCAAATATCACTTTTTAACATACTTAGTGCTTGGAGTTTAGCTAGTGCTCAAGTCAATAACACATATTAAAACAGAGTTTCTGCAATCTGTCTGTATTTTGGTGTTATCATATAACCAACACAAAAATAGTTTGGAAAATCAGCAATATATGTGACTTTTAAAAATTATTTTGAAATGATCAAATATCGTATCAGTGGTTCCTTCCAAACATGAAATCTATTCAATGCAAGTCAACAAAGCAGTTGGGTAAAGACAATGCCTTTATTAAAAGTTTTATGTAATTAGTTGAAATGTTAGCATTCTCTTCCCATGCCAATGGCTTCTAAGGTCTTCAAAAATGATGACCTAAAACATTTATGAGCCTAACAAAATAATCAACTTAGCTCATCTACTTTTTTTCCCAGTTCCTTTTCACTATGGAAGGCTGGAACAGAAAAAAAAAAAAATGATCAGTGCATATGCCTAAAGACACTATTAAAACAAAATGTATGCTTTGATATGTTAAATTGGGAAAATCCACATGAAAGTTCTATTATGAATATTAAACTCTTATGGAAGGCTTCAATATGATACATGTACTTATGGTTTTGGGAAACAGTAAATGACAAAACATGGCCCTTCTGCATTAAGCTCTAGATGCTTTCTAAAATTCTCTGCAGTATCTGTTAGCGATCATCATTTGCTCCACTGTTGATTAAAATGATGCCAGATGGAATAACTGGAATTGGATTAGCTACAGGACTTCAAACTGTCAATAAACTTACTGACAGTCAGTGAAAAATAAGCAAAACATGATGTCTATAAATCCCGTAAAAATAATTTAATGTCAGTAAAAATATGAGTGATGAGGCTGTGTCTACAAGGAGAAGCAATTGGGGCATGGACCTATGTCTTCAGTGTCATGGTCAATAGAATCTGAAAAACTGCACTGCTCGGGAGTCAGGGGGCTGTGTGTCTGATCTCAGTCCTCTACATCCTCTCGACTGCATCTCTCAGGCCATATGTGTAGGCTGCATCTGATCACCAGCTCTGCGGGAAGTTAAAGCAGCTACTGCAGCAGCATTCACTGGCTGAAACACAGTGTAAAAGTCCTGAATAATTTCAGAAACCATCCGTTCCTCTGGGAAGCAGTGAGTGTTGTTGGTGGGGCTGAGCAGAGCTAAGTTGAAAGGATATTAATAATAAACTGGGTGGAGTTAGTCCAAAGGGTGGCAGCTGAAATGATAAGCAGTAGTTTTCGTCCTAAAGCTTATGGGGATAAACTTAAAGATCTAAACACGTATACTCTGGAGGAAAGGCAGGACAGGGGAGATATGATAGAGACATTTAAATACCTCCAAGGTTACCATGAAGATAAGGCAGGCCTCTTTCTAAGGAAAAAAGGCTCTAGGACAAGGAGTCATGGGATGAGGGTGAAAGGGGATAGTCTCAGGAGTAATGTAAGGAAATATTTCTTCACAGAGAGGGTAGTGGATGCACAGAGCAACCTTCACATAGAGGTGGTGGAGAGAAGGATGGTATCAGAATTCAAGAAGGCATGGGATCAACACAGGGGGGGCATTTTTAGTAGGACGGGTAGTGGACAGGTTATCCTGCTAAAGTAAGTCAGATAACTTGTCCCTTATATTCAGCAGGATAAGTGTCCCACTGAATGAATATACACATGACTAAAATTATCTGGCTACATGTATCTGGGTAATAAAGAATCCTAACTGGTTATTTGTGAATATAGGACATAAGAACATAAGAACATAAGAACATGCCATACTGGGTCAGACCAAGGGTCCATCAAGCCCAGCATCCTGTTTCCAACAGTGGCTAATCCAGGCCATAAGAACCTGGCAAGTACCCCAAAACTAAGTCTATTCCATGTTACCATTGCTAATGGCAGGAATTTAGGTTTCTTAATTATTCAGCCTTGTGTGGCTGTATAGCTAACTACTTATCTGACTATCTTCAAAACATATCCTGATAAATAGCACTGACAAAAAAAAAACAAAAAACAGAAGAAAAAGTAAAGGGCTTGAGGCCTGATTTATACCTTGTCCACAATGAATGAAAAAGAATTTTCTCTGATTAGTTTATATGTGCTAATTGCTAACTTAATGCAGTAACCCCTAGTCCTTATCCAAAAGAGTAAATAACTGATTCACATTTATCTATTCTAGGCCTCTCATGATGTTATAGACCTTTATCATATCCCCCCTCAGCCATCTCTTCTCCAAGCTGAATGACCCTAACTTCTTTAGCCTTTCCTCATAGGAGATCCATTCCATCCCCTTTATCATTTTGGTTGCTCTTCTCTGTACCTTCTCCAGTGCAACTATATTTTTTGAGATGTAACAACCAGAATTGTACACAGTAATCAAGGTGCAGCTTCACCTTGGAGAGATACAGAGGCATTAAGACATTTTCCATTTTATTCACCATTCTCTTTCAAATAATTCCTAATATTCTGTTTGCTTTATTGACCACTGCAGCACACTGAGCTTCCACAGCAGTGCTAGCATAAATGTGAATTTTAAAAGTCTGGTGCATGCATCATTTGGGAGATATGTGTACAAGTTGTGCTGGCGCATGCCAATTGAATTCTAAATGCCACACAGATATGTATGTATCTTCTGCTGCATACTGCATGAATCCAGGTCATGGAAGTCTGGGGAGAGTCCCATGGGGTACATTTTCAAAAACAGCGCGCGCTCGTACTTTTGTTCGCGCACCACGCGCAAACAAAAGTACGCTGGATTTTATAAGATATACGTGGCTACGCGCGTATCTTATAAAATCCAGGATCGGCGCGCACAAGGGGGTGCACATTTGTGCAATCTGCGTGCGCCGAGCCCGGCGCGCGCTGCCTGTTCTCTCCAAGGCCGCTCCGAAATCGGAGCGGCCTTGGAGGGAACTTTCCTTCTGCCTCCCCTCACCTTTCCCTCCCTTCCCCTACCTAACCCACCCCCCTGGCCCTATCTAACCCCCCCTACCTTTGTCGGCAGATTTACGCCTACACGAGGCAGGTGTA
Source organism: Rhinatrema bivittatum (assembly GCF_901001135.1). NCBI lineage: Eukaryota > Metazoa > Chordata > Amphibia > Gymnophiona > Rhinatrematidae > Rhinatrema > Rhinatrema bivittatum. The sequence continues at coordinate 138,677 of NW_021820771.1, read as the reverse complement.
AATCTGCGCGCGCCAGTGGGCTGCTGGCGCGCCATCACCCGACCCGGGGGCTGGTCCGGAGGCCTTGGCCACGCCCCTGGGCCAGCACCACGCCCCCAGACCCACCCCAACCCGCCCCCTAACCCCCAAACATGCCCCCAGACACGCCCTTCCCACCCCTTTTATGAAGCCCCGGGACTTACGCGCATCCCGGGGCTATGCACGCGTCAGCGGCCTATGCAAAATAGGCGCACCAGCGCGCGAGTGCCCTGCGCGCATAAATCCGGCCGGATTTACGTGCGCAGGGCTTTTAAAATCCGGCCCCATGGCTTTTTCAGAACCTTGTTTTAAATATTTATTTATTTATTTATTTATTTTAATTTTTTATATACCGGCATTCGCGATGGGAGTCGCATCATGTCGGTTTACAATTAACAGGGTGTGACAAGAGGAGAAAAACTTAGAACATTAACATGTGATATAAGAAGAAATAGCAGTTACAATAAAACATATGTATAATATTATAATAAAAAATATTATAATTAATAAAAAATAGTTATAATAAAAAATATGGCAGCCTTGGTGATAAAAATGGTTAAAAATCTCACAAATAGCCACATATTGAAGAAAATAGGAATAGGGATTATCTGGGGGGTATTCTAAACCCTTTTACTGGTCTCAGTTGGAGTTTTTGGGAACTCTAAATATACAAATTGGTATAATATACAGTCTAAATAAAGACTTTAAAAGCATTAAAAAAGGAGAAAATGAGATTAAAAAGTCAAGTAGACTCTGAGGAAGAGTTTAAAACCCTAACGGTGAATTTTATTGAGCCACATTTTAGGGGAAAAGATGTTTTAAGTTTAGAAAAAATGGCCTCATTTTTGACATAAATCTGATCAAGAAAATGATTTAAAAACTCCAAAACTTCATATGGCCCTTTAAAAAATAATCACACAATCCCAAAGGAGTGCAAGAGTACTATAGGTCCAAGAGTTGTATCATCAAAATGTTTAAACATTTTGATGATACAACTCTTGGACCTATAGTACTCTTGCACTCCTTTGGGATTGTGTATATTAATTGTGGAGTGCAGCTTTGCTCCTTCTCTATATTTGGATACCTTTAAAAAATAATGCCATAGATTAAATTTATTGTAAAAGTTTGATCCTCTTCAGTAATTATTGCTAATCAGTCCAGGATTTTGTTCTCTCCTGCCATTGTGAAAACAGGATTTTGCAAGGGAATGTTGTCCTTTGAGGGAGCTGATAGAGGAAACAATGTGAACAGGTTGATAGAAGAACAATTCAAATCAAATAGTGATTTGGCCTGTTTAAAGTAATTGGGACCCAAACCATTAATTTAAAATACAATACATTAAGGGCCTGATTTTAAAAAGCATTTACTCGAGTAAAAACCAGGTTTACTGGAGTAAATTCACTTTACTTGAGTAAGTGGGTTTTTGAAAATTGCTACAATATATGCCATTGACTTGTCTATAGGATTTACTCACATAAGTGCACTTTACTTGAGTAAATGGCTTTTGAAAATTGCTACAGTAGTAGCTACATTTACGCATGTAACTCCTTTTGAAAATTACCCACTCAGATTTCTCTTTTACTGTCAGCTAAAGCAGAAAGGTTTTGAATAGTTTTATTTTACCCTATCTACCAGCTTAAAGCACCCCCTGGGATTATTTTCTAATGACATCAGAGGGGGAGTAGGGATAACAAAAAAAAAGTCACTCTGAGAAGAGCTTGGAGAAAGACACAGGTGGGGATTGTTCAGCAGAAGGTGTGCTTGGCAGCTTCTCTTTCATAAAGACTGCTAGGGCTAAACTGTGAACTTGAAAACATAGAGGGATCATTCTAGGACACGTGTATGAATGTGTTTGTGTAAGTGAAGTGTTTTAAAATGTTACATTTGAAAACGGGACTTCCAAAGTAAGACATAAAATAGTGTTAGTTTTGTTTAGCAAAAACTACTGAGGAGATGTGGAATTAGACTCAGCAGAATAGAGTATGAAAAATAAAAGTTGTCTGTATGTGATTTATATCTGTAATTCTGTGAGGTTGGAGTTAAAGGAAGGTGATATTATAGCTTAACATGACAGAGTTATTATAGGCGGAGTACAAATGTTTTAAATAAATAAAAATAAATAGATGGAATAACCTACAATCATACCATTATTAAGGAAAATATTGAATGGTACCCAGATCCTGAACTGAGTATGTTTTAACTTAGAGCAGCTCTACTCACAATGGAACTACAGTTAAATTTGGACATTTACTTACAATTTCTGTGCTAAACCTGTTTCGCTCCTGCTCGCGGGCTGAGCCGAGAGCAGGCGCTTACCTTGCGGCCTGGAAGGCCACCATCTTGCCGTCGGCGTCCTCTCTCTGCTGCCTGGCCTGGAGGCCGCCGCCATTGCTGCTGCCGTCCGCAGCACGGAGGCCGCAAACGCCATCTTCTCCCTCCAGGAGGGGGCCTCCACCATCGGCTTTTTCCTGCGGCAGGGAGCCGCTCCAGACGTCTTTTTCGCAGCTCAGATGCTGCCTCTCCAGCTTCGGGGCCTGTTCCATGGCCCAGCCCTGCTCCTGCATCTATGCGGCAGGGACGCCGCTGTCCCTGGTCCTGTTCCTCCCTTCTAAAAGATGAAGCCACATCTCTCTTCCTCATTTAAAGGACCCGCGGCCGGATATGTCCCGGGCCCCACCGTCTGACTCCTCCCTGGGTGCCTTCTCCTTCACCCCTATAAAAGGGCTCAGTCTTCACTTCTTCCTTGCCTTGGCAAGGGGCTAGTCCTCCTTAGGACTCCTCGTTTCCTGCTCCTTCCTGGCATCTTTCTGTCCGTGGGATCCCTCATCATCTAGGTTCCTGGTCTCTGCTGATGTCTGCTCTGTTCCTGATGTCTCCAGAAGTTCCTGTGTCCAAGTTTCTGGCTTCTGTTGATGTCTCTGCTGTTCCTTATGTGTCCAGATGTTCCTGTCGTCCATCATGTTTCCAGATGTCTCCAAGATTCCACTTGTTCCTTCCCTGCATCATCTGCTACCAGCCGGGCTGGGTTGTGTAAGGCACACAGTGGTCTGAGTGGTCCACGACCATCCCGGCTGGGGTGTGTAGGGTGCTCGATGGGACAGTTCCATCTGTCGTGGCCGAGGCTTCTCCTCATCCCCCATCAGATCACGATTATGTTCCTGGTTCCGGATTTAACTTCTAATGGCCCATCCTCAGTCCAACTTAGGGATGACCTTCTGATGCATCTTCCACGCCAGGTCGGAAGTTTCGTCTTCCTTCAAATGACCCGTCAGGTGCATCGATCATGCTGGGTTCCCAAGGCTCAGTCCAGGATGTTGCTGCCATGAGTTTTGGCCGGTTACCTCCATCCGTCTGTCCTGATGTCCTTTGTTTCTGATGTCTAGATGTCCAGCTTCCTGTTCCTGGACTGCCTGAGGAGACGTCATCTGTCCTGCACTTCTGTGTTGCTCTTCATTGTGTGTCCGCAAACAACAGGAGGCCCTGTGCTCTCTTGGAATTTCCGGACTTTTAAGTACCAGATTTTAGCATGTCTTGCCTTGCCTCCCGTTCCTGAGCCTTCATCTTCGTCAGCTCCAGAGTCTTCGTCTTCATCAGCACCTGAGTCTGTCCAGTGTCTGTGGCCTTTGTCCACCTCTACCTCCTGTCTGGCCTGCCACCTCAGCCGTTACCTAGCAGCATGTCCAAAATGGCTTGGAGTGGTCGGAGGACTACTCAGAGACCAACCTTGTGTGGTTGGCCTCCCGGAGGCCGTGTAGGTAGGCAGGGGCCTGGGCTTCCAGTCTCCACCCAGACAAGGCTCCATCTCACATCCCTCGGTGCTTCCTCGGAGCTCCTCTCCCGGATCACTGAGGTCCAAGGGCACACTCCACTCATCCCAGCGCAACAATACCTGATTGAGTAACTTTATATTCAGAACTAGATTATTTCAACGCTGTAAGAAAATTGTAAGTTTTTGGAAGTTTCTGTGAAATTTAGGAACCTAAAATAGAGTTGGACTAATTTATTAACATATTTTATCACTGTTAATTTATAAACTGAAGATAAAAGAAACCCAGCACTTGAACAAAAGAAACTTATTATTTTAGAAGAAAGCAGTGCTGCAGCAAAATAATTCTGTGACAACATACATTCTTATTCCAAGGGACCTTGACATGAAATCATATTTCTGATTGTCTTGAAAAGAAAAACATTCATCTATATTGGTAAGAGTATAACTTCTTCAAGTAGACAGAGAGTGAGTGAAAGAAATGAGAAACTGAATTTATTTGAGATCACCATTGTAACAAGCCAGCGCTAATCCCTCTGTGATATTTTAGATAGGGATTACCATAATTATCTTTTTTTTCACAAAAATAAGGAAAGTTCAATTAGCTTCTGAGACTACACTGAGCCAGATGTTAGTACATTTAAAATAAATAAATATTAATCTGTTATATTTTAACGTTTATTATTTCTGTATTTTGATGGTTTATGTTTTTATGTGTACCATAAGAACATAAAAAAATGCCATACTGGGTCAGACCAAGGGTCCATCAAGCCCAGTATCCTGTTTCCAACAGTGGCCAATCCAGGCCATAAGAACCTGGCAAATACCCAAAAACTAAGTCTATTCCATGTCACCATTGCTAATGTCGTGGCTATTCTCTAAGGATTGGATTTTCAAAGGCCCGCGTGCGCCAGCGCGCCTATTTTGCATAGGCCGCAGGCGCGCGTAAAGCCCCGGGATGCGCGTAAGTCCTGGGGCTTCCTGTTGGGGGCGAGTCGGGGGGCGTGTCGAGATGACGCGCCGTTTAGGGGGCGGGGTGCGGCGTTTCGGGGACGGCGACGTGGGCGTGGTTTCGGCCCGGGGGCATTCCGGGGGCGTGGCCGCAGCCTCCGGAACAGCCCCAGGGACCGGACCACGGAGCGGGGCACCAGGCCGACACGCGCAAAGTTACGCCTGCTTTAAGCAGGCGTAACTTTGCCGTCAAAGGTAAGGGGGGGTTTAGATAGGGCCGGGGGGGGGGGGTGGGTTAGGTAGGGGAAGGGAGGGGAAGGTGCAGGGAGGGCGAAGGAAAGTTCCCTCCGAGGCAGCTCCAAAATCAGAGCGGCCTTGGAGGGAACGGAGGCAGGCTGCGCGGCTCGGCACCTTCTCTGTACCTTCTCCATCGCAATTATATCTTTTTTGAGATGCGGCGACCAGAATTGTACACAGTATTCAAGGTGCGGTCTCACCATGGAGTGATACAGAGGCATTATGACATTTTCCGTTTTATTCACCATTCCCTTTCTAATAATTCCCAACATTCTGTTTGCTTTTTTGACTGCCGCAGCACACTGAACCGACGATTTCAATGTGTTATCCACTATGACACCTAGATCTCTTTCTTGGGTTGTAGCACTTACTATGGAACCCAACATTGTGTAATTATACCATGGGTTATTTTTCCCTATATGCATCACCTTGCACTTATCCACATTAAATTTCATCTGCCATTTGGATGCCCAATTTTCCAGTCTCACAAGGTCTTCCTGCAATTTATCACAATCTGCTTGTGATTTAACTACTCTGAATAATTTTGTGTCATCTGCAAATTTGATTATCTCACTCGTCGTATTTCTTTCCAGATCATTTATAAATATATTGAAAAGTAAGGGTCCCAATACAGATCCCTGAGGCACTCCACTGTCCACTCCCTTCCACTGAGAAAATTGTCCATTTAATCCTACTCTCTGTTTCCTGTCTTTTAGCCAGTTTGCAATCCACGAAAGGACATCACCACCTATCCCATGACTTTTTACTTTTCCTAGAAGCCTCTCATGAGGAACTTTGTCAAACGCCTTCTGAAAATCCAAGTATACTATATCTACCGGTTCACCTTTATCCACATGTTTATTAACTCCTTCATAAAAGTGAAGCAGATTTGTGAGGCAAGACTTGCCCTGGGTAAAGCCATGCTGACTTTGTTCCATTAAACCATGTCTTTCTATATGTTCTATGATTTTGATGTTTAGAACACTTTCCACTATTTTTCCTGGCACTGAAGTCAGGCTAACCGGTCTGTAGTTTCCCGGATCGCCCCTGGAGCCCTTTTTAAATATTGGGGTTACATTTGCTATCCTCCAGTCTTCAGGTACAATGGATGATTTTAATGATAAGTTACACATTTTTACTAATAGGTCTGAAATTTCATTTTTTAGTTCCTTCAGAACTCTGGGGTGTATACCATCTGGTCCGGATGATTTACTACTCTTCTGTTTGTCAATCAGGCCTACCACATCTTCTAGGTTCACCTTGATTTGATTCAGTCCATCTGAATCTTTACCCATGAAAACCTTCTCCATTACGGGTACCTCCCCAACATCCTCTTCAGTAAACACCGAAGCAAAGAAATCATTTAATCTTTCTGCGATGACCTTATCTTCTCTAAGTGCCCCTTTAACCCCTTGATCATCTTACGGTCCAACTGACTCCCTCACAGGCTTTCTGCTTCGGATATATTTAAAAAAGTTTTTACTGTGAATTTTTGCCTCTACAGCCAACTTCTTTTCAAATTCTCTCTTAGCCTGTCTTATCAATGTTTTACATTTAACTTGCCAATGTTTATGCTTTATCCTATTTTCTTCTGTTGGATCCTTCTTCCAATTTCTTCCAATCCCTTCTTCCAATTTCTTCCAATCTCTTCTTCCAATTTCTTCCAATCTTCCTTCTTCCAAATTCTTCCAATCTCACCAAATTGCAGTTGTTATATGTGGTTTATAAATATTTCAAAATAAAATAAATAAACAACTTCAGAAGAATTAATGGTGCAGTGAAGGCAGATACATGCTATTGTTTTATTTAAAGGACAAAGAGGTTTTTTAGAAGAAGATCACTTCCAATGAAGATACTGCACTCAAAGCCTCCAGGTGACAAAAGAGACAGAGGGAGTGAGAACTTCCACAGAGTCCTGGCAGCAAACAATAGCCATCTATGCCACCAAGCTTTGGCAGGAAAAAGACCATGCTACTATCTGATAACAGCTAAGTGTGCACTCCCATCGAGACACAGAAATGAAAATGAAATGGTCTAGTTAGACACAGTACTCCAACACATGACTTACATATACTGATAAAAGAGATAAAAGAGAAAGAGAGAAAAATAAAGGAGACATGTTATGACCGTCAGCCGCGGCCATCCGTGGTCGACCCAACTCATGTTATGTGCTGCCCTGTTCTCTTCGGATGAGCTCAAGGCTGTGGCTAGCCCCTGCCGCCACATGCCACCTGCCTCCCTAGACTCCTCATGGCAGCTGGGATGAACCCAACCTCTATGCCTCCTCTGGACTTTTTTTTGGAAATGCTAGTAATAGAAAGAAGTGCAAAAGTGGGATTGTGAGACTCAAAGGTGATGGGGAGGAATATATAGAGGCTTATGAAGAAAAAGCAAAATTGTTTCAGAAATATTTCTGTTCAGTGTTTACTGTGGAAGGGCCTGAAGCAGGATTACATAAAACAAACACAAATAAGAGCTAATTAAACTTAAAGTAGATAAGGTGATAGGGCCAGATGGGATACATCCAAGGGTACTAAGGGAACTTAGAGATGTCCTAGCTGTTGTGCTGGAGGTGGACCCCTGGCCTGGAACAGGATTGGTATGGCCCTCTGGTCGTACCCAGAGAGCACCTGCCACCAGAAGGCGGAGCACAAAAGGAGACAGAGGCTAGCTGGAGCTTCGCTAATAACATTCTGGGGTTTCCGCAGGTTGAGCCCTTGGGTACCTGGACTGCCTGGACTTAGGTGGGCCTCAGATGGTCTCCCAGAGAGGTAGCGAAGGGGTGTGCCCACCATGAGCAAGGGGGCACGGCTGATGCAGAGAGGATGGACCAGACCCGAACTGGAAGCTACCGAGACCTCAAAGAGGTAACAGTTCAGGCGAGGCAGTAGCGCCTGGGGTCTAGTCAGGTGAAGGTTGCAGGTGGATTCCAAGCAGGTTGGTCTGGTAGCCACAGTAGGCCAGAAGAGAGTGTCCGAGTGAAGTGCAAGGGTCAGAGCCAGAGTATCAGTCCAGAAGTGGTCAGCCAAATCAGGCGTCAAATGCCAAGTTCAGTCTGAGCGTAGTCAAGGCAAGCGAGGGTCAGTTCCAGGCAGAAGATGAAGAGAATGGTCAGGCAGGCAGTGGGCAGTTCCAAGCAGCAGATGAAGAGAATGGTCAGGCAGGCAGTGGTCAGTTCCAGGCAGCAGTTGGTCAGGCAGGCAGGGGTCAGTTCCAGGCAGCAGATGAGAGAGTAGTCAGACAGGCCGAAGTCAGTACCAGAGATCAGTCCGAGAGGTACTACCTGAGTGAGGCTATGGGAACACATGGAAACTCAGGAACAAGGAGACTCTGAAACAAGGAGATACTTGGAACACAGGATAGGCAAGCTTACTACACCATGGTGTCGACCTGATTACCAAGGCGAGGTCCTGGGGACAGGGCCTCGCTATATATAGGGCTTTCAAGTGATGTCATCAATAAGTGCCCCCATCGGTGTTCCCGCGCTTGGCCCTTTAAATCGGAGCATGTTGGCCGCTCGCATATCTAGGGGTCGTGCTGAGGCTTGCCTGCGGCAAGGAGGAAGCTGGAGATAGTCGTGGTGAGCGACAGGGATGGTGGGAGCTGGCAGCAGCAGTGAGACCGGAGCTAGTTGAGGGCAGCGCAAGGTGAGCAGGCCCAGTCGCAGCACCCACGCGGTTGGGACATGCAACACTAGCAGCTCCACTGGATGACCTTTTCAATGCTTCTTTAGAGTCTGGAGTTGTTCTGGAGGACTGGAAAAGGGAGGATATATTTTCTATTCATAAAAGTGGAAGTAAGGAAGAGGCTGGGAATTAAAATCCAGTTAGTCTGACCTCTGTGGTCAGCAAACTAATGGAATTGCTGCTAAAACAAAAGCTAGTGCAATTTTTGGAATCCAATGGATTGCATGATCTGAATCAGCTTGATTTTTAACAAAGGTAAATATTAACAAACAAATCTGATCTATTTCTTTGATTGGGTGACCAGAGAGTTGGATCAAGGGAGAGCGCTAGGGTGGTATACTTGGATTTCAGCAAGGCCTTTGACACAGTTGTGCACAGAAGACTTTTAAATAAATTGTACATGCTTAGCATGGATCCTAGAGTGACTGAATGGGTTAGATACTTGTTGAGTGAGAGGTGACAAAGGGTGGTGGTAAATGGAAATTCCTCTGTTGCTAGCAGTGTGACTCAGGGATTGATTCTTGGTCCAGTTCTTTTCAAAAATTTTGGGAGCAACATAACGGAAGAGTGGTTGGAAAAGTTTATCTTTTTGACAATGATACCAAAACCTGTTACTGGATGGATAGCCAGGAAGGAGTGGAAAACATGGGGAAAGATCTAGTGAAGCTTAAGGAATAGTTTAACATCTGGAGCTAAGATTTAATGCTAAAAAATTCAGAGTAATGAATTTAGGATGCAAAAACTCAAGGGAGAGGTACAGAGTTGTAATTGAAATTCTTCTAAGCACAAAGGAAGAGCAGTTATGGGGGTAATTGTATATGATGACCTTAAGATGGCCAAACAGGTGGATAAAGCAATAGTAAAAGCCAGAAAGATTTTTGGCTGCACAGGGAGAGTAAGGGTCAGCAGGAAAAGGGAGGTGTAATGCCCCTGTATAGTTCATTGTTGAGACCTCACTTGGAATACTATGTAAAATTGTGAAGACTGCACCTTCAAAAGGATATGAACTGGGTGGAGTTGGTCCAGATGGTGGCCACTAAAATGTAGGATGTGCAGAGGGATGCCATACATTGCATTCGGGATTTAGATTCGTCGGGGGGGGGGGGGGGGGGGCAGATACGTTGCATTCGGCCGTATGGTGCCCTGATACGTTAATACGTTGATTCCTATTTGTTTCCCTGCTAAAGTTAAATTAACTACAAACCCCCACCCTGCTGACCCCCCCAAGACTTACCAAAACTCCCTGGTGGTCCAGTGGGGGGTCCGGGAGCCATCCCCTGCACTCACACCCTCAGCTGCCGTTTCAAAATGGTGCCGATAGCCTTTAACCTACTATGTCACAGGGGATACCGGTGCCATTGGTCATCCCCTATCATATGGCCATTGGCACCATCTTGTGCTCCTACCATGTGACAAGGGCTGACCAACGGCACCAGTAGCCCCTGTGACATAGTAAGGGCAAAGGCTATCGGCGCCATTTTGATTACTGGCAGACGACGGCCTGAGTGCAGGAGATCGCTCCTGGACCCCTACAGAACCACCAGGGACTTTTGAAAAGCCTTGGGGGACCCTCATGACCCCCACAAGACTTGCCAAAAGTCCAGCAGGGGTCTGGGAGTGACCTCCTGCACTCCGGCTGTCAGATGCCAATATTCAAAATGGCGCCGATCGCCTTTGCCCTTACTATGTCACAGGGGTACCGGTGCCATTGGTCAGCCCCTGTCACATGGTAGGAGCACAAGATGGTGCCGATAGCCATGTGACAGGGGCTTACCAATGGCACCGGTAGCCCCTGTGACATAGTAAGTCAAAGGCTATCGGCACCATTTTGAAATGGCAGCGAAGGGTGTGAGTGCAGGGAATGGCTCCTGGACCCCCCGCTGGACCACCAGGGAGTTTTGGTAAGTCTTGGGGGGGTCAGGAGGGTGGGGAGTTTGTTTAAATTGGGTCCTTTGGACGGCCGAATAATTCGGCAGATTTGGTGTATTCGTGGGGAATCACGATTCGTTTTGCTTCCCCACGAATACAACGAATAGGGCCCTATATGTTGCAGATTCCCAATTCATAGGGAACGAATGCACACCCCTACTAAAATGGTCAGTTGTGTCTTTGTTCTAAAGCATATGGGGATACAGTTAAAGATCAAAATAGGTGTACCCTTCTGGAAAGGCGAGATATCTGAGATATGATAGAGATATTCAAATCTCTCAAAGGTTTTAATACATAGGAAATGAGTCTTTTTCAAAGGAAAGGGGACTCTAAAGTGAGGGGTCATGAGATGAGGCTGAAAGGGGTTAGATTCAGAAGTAAACTTAGGAAATATTTCTTTATAGAGAGGGTGGTGGATGTGTGGAACAGCCTCCCAGTGGAAGTGGTGGAAACAAAAACAGTATTTGAATTCAAGAAAGCATGGGATAAATGCAGGGAATTTCTAAGGAAGTGATAAGAATTGTAAAGCTAAATTAATTAGACAGATGGGCAGAATGGATGGGGCATACAGTCTTTTCTGCAGTCATGTTTCTATGTTTCTATGGGAAAATTGATGGAGAATCTGCTGAAGGAAAAGATAGTGAACTATCTACAATCTAGTGGGTTTCTGGACAAGAGGCAGCATGGATTCACCAAGGAAATGTTCTGTGAGACAAATCTGCTTGATTTCTTGATTGGGTGACAAGAGAAGTGGATCAAGGAACAACGTTTAATGTGATTTACTTAGATTTCAGCAAAGCTTTTGATATGCTACTTTCTAGGACACTAATAAATAAAATAAGAAGCTTGGGAATGGGCATCAAGGTGGTGGAGTGCTTGACTGCTTGACTGACAGTAGAAAGCGTCTAATGAAAAATGGAACCTACTCTGAAGAGAGAACTGTTTTTAAGTGGAGTGCCAAAGGATCGGTTTAGGGACTGTTCTGTTCAATGTCTTCATGACCGACATTACAGAAGGGATAGAAAGTAGTGATGTGATTCGGCCAAAATTTTTGGTTCGGCCTTTGTTATCAGCCTGCCACGGGAACATTTCCCGTGGTTCAGACTGATTTTATTTTGTCCATCCCCCCCGAAACGAAGCCTGAAACCCGCCCTGAATTACAATGGGGGTTGTAAAAAAAACAAAACAAAACCAAAACCCACCCCAACCCTTCACATTTAATTAATTGCACCCCCTACCCTCCAGACCCTTCCCCTGACTTGCCCGAATGCCCCCCAAGACTTAAAGTCCCTGGTGGTCCAGCGGGGGGTCTCGGGAGCAATCTCCCACTCTCGGGCTGTCGGCTGCCAGTAATCAAAATGAAGCCGATGGCCCTTTGCCCTTACTATGTGACAGGGGCTATCGGTGCCATTGGCCGGCCTCTGTCACATGGTAGGAGCAATGGACAGCCAGCACCATCTTAAAAAATGGTGCGGGCCATCCATTGCTCCTACCATGTGACAGGGGCCAACCAATGGCACCAATAGCCCATCACATGGTAAAGGAAAAGGGCCAACAGTGCCATTATTAACATTTTTTTTTTCAGTCTTCGATATGCACTACAGTCTCCTGCCGATGTTCATAATGAGGGTCTGAATACAGAAATTTTTTACGTTTGATGAAATTCGGCACTAAACAGCTCAAACTTATTAACAATTGCGCCTATTTGCCAGCATGTGATCTCAAACAAATATAATATGATATGAGGGATCGACTGTATTAACAGCACTGAGAGTGTTCACTAACAAAAATCTGTGATGACCTTCCACTGAATCTTTCAAAATTGAAGAAACCAATATATACATATCCAAAAGTAGCCCCTGAGGCAGCTCTTGAGAGAGCGAAACTTGGCCAGAGTCGGGCAAGCTTCAATAAAGGCTTCTTTTTACACCGATCTTCTTCGTTTTTTTGCTTATCAGCTACATTGGATCGGCTTCCGCTTTGTTTTTTGGGTCCATATATTACTATGTTACAATGATTATTTGGGATATGCATTCATTTGAAACAATAGGCAATTTCAATGACATTATATAATTTCTTGTTGTTTTCAAAATTAAATGATAGAAAAAAAATATTAAGAGGTGAATTTTCAAACGATCTGCACATAAAAAGTAGAACATGCATGCATGAAATTGCATCTATGCTAGGATATGGCATTTTCAAATCCACAACATACGAGCATACATCAGGGACTGTGAGTAAATTGGTGCAGGTAAAAAAAGGGATGAGCCGAGGCATTCCAGGAAGGGGGACAAAATTTACATGCATAAATTGCTATTTAACAACCTGCCAAAGTGATGCATGTATGTTTTTTTCTTGTGTATATTTACTCCAGCTCAATAACTGGTATATTTATTTTATTTATTTATTTATTGATTTTTTATATACCATCGTACGGTGTAGCAATCACAACGGTTAACAAAGCAAGTGATCGAAACATCTCAAAAGTGAATGAATGAATGGGTGGGGGCCTTCACACTGAAGTTATCAGGAGGGTCTTCATGAGCTGCAGATGGACTGGGCAAACTGGTAGAATAATTGCTAAAACTGGTAAATTTATTGCCACGTACTTGTTATTAAATCCCCTGACTTACATATGTAAAAGCCAGCTTGGGGGTGGGGGGTGGGAAATGTGTCTAAATAATGTGAGAAAACCTATTTGCATATCCATTTACATTTCAAAATACATCTACCTGGGTATATCATTTGTGCACACTTATCCAGCTAAAATCTGACTTATTCAACTAAGTAGTGCCTTTGCTGCTACTTGGACAAATTTGAACTTATCCAGATAAATAGTGCTCTATTTTAGACTTATTGAGCTATCTTACATTCCCGGATTAGTCCTGAAAGTGCTAATTAGATGGACAACTAGCCCTCATCAGACTTGTCTGGCTAGATGTCAATACTTAGCCACATAAATCGGAGCTTATCGGATAAGTGTCACTACTTTTCTAGATAAGTCTAAACATTTACATTTTTTACTTGTGCAAGAAAATATGTATGCATATAAACTTGTATTTTATAACCTGCATGTATCATTTGCCTGCAGGTTATAAAATGCAGTAGTAAATTATTTTGCTTCCATATACACGGAAATATGAGCACATGCAAGCAGTTTTGAAATTTATCCTCCCTATTCTGGGTTTTTTTCTTCTAGTATTTTAGTGCGCACTAATCATAAAGGGGTAGATTTTCAAAGGGTTACGCTCGTAACCCTTAAACCCCCCCTGCGCGTGCCAAGCCTATTTTGCATAGGCTTGGCGGCGCGCGCAAACCCTGGGACGCGCATATGTCCCGGGGCTTTCTAAATGGGTGGAACGCGGCTAGGCCAGGGGCATGGTAATGGCCTGGGGGCGGGCCAGGGTGTGGTGTTTGTCCGGGAGCGGGGTCGGGGGCGTGGTGACAGTCTGGGGGCGGGGCCGGGGGCGTGGAGGCAGGGCCGGGGACATTCCCAAGTCCTCCGGCACAGTGGCCGTGCCGGAGATTTGCGCACTGGCAACCAGCCAGCATGTGCAAGTTACACCTGCCAGGCAGACGTAACTCCATCAAATAAGGTAGGGAAGGATTTAGGTAGAGCCAGGGGGTGGGTTAGATAGAGGAAGGGAGGGGAAGGAGGGGGAGCGAAAGGAAAGTTCCCTCCAAGGCTGCTCTGATTTCAGAGTGGCCTCGGAGGGAACGGAGGAAGCCTGTGCGGCTCGGCACGCGCAAGTTGCACTATTGTGCACCCCCTTGCGCATGCCAACCCTGGATTTTATAATATGTGTGTGGCAGCGCGATCATGTTATAAAATCGGACGTAGATTTGTTCGTGCCGGGTTACGCGAACAAATCTACGCCCGCGCGCAGGTTTGAAGATCTGCCCCAAATAGTATGCACTCTTTCTGAAAAGACAAAAAATATTGGGAAAACAAGATCAACAATGAAAATTGACCCCTAAATGACACGATACAATATGAAACACAATTTTGGACTTGCACACCCCTAATGATTATAAACTATAAGCACATTAACATTTATATCAAGATCGTATAGAAAATCGCTGCTAAGCTACAGTATATACTATGGGTTCATAGTGACATGCAAATCACTTTGGTTTTCATTTCAGAGGGTTTTGATTTCTTTGGCTCACTTAATATTTTTTTCTCTTTGGTTTGTTTGCTGAAGCCTCCCCCCCCCCCCTCAAAAAATTAAAAAACAAAGTAATGCCTAAAACAAAAAGAAAATCACAACAGGCCTTCCAGAGGCCTTCTGACTTCCCTTCCATTCCAACACAAGTCTCAGGGCATGGGCTGGGCCCAGCAGGCACATCCCCAGGCCTTTCTGACAATCCTTCCACTGGCCTAAATATACACAGGGCCCAGACCTAATAAGCTGGTTTAGCCTCTGTTAGAAACAGGATGCTGGGCTTGATGGACCCTTGGTCTGACCCAGCATGGCAATTTCTTATGTTCTTATGTTCTAACCACTTTACCACCCTCTAAAAAAATCCACTGGGTGGGGACATCCCTGACACCCACATACCCCTTGCAATCTTTCCTTGAGTATCGAAAAGGAGGCACTGTGATAGTTTTAATTGTATTCTCCACTCTTTTTTGGCTTGTTCCTAGCATGCTATTTGCTATTTTGACCACCACCAACACATACTGAGATGAGGATTTCAATGTGTTGTCCAAAAGGACTCCAAGTCTTTTCCTGAGGGGTGACAATATGGAACCTAGAATTGTGTACCTGTAGTTGGGATTAGTTTTCCCTATGTGCATCACTTTGCACTTTTCCACATTACATTTCATTTCTCATTCAGATGCCCAGTCTCCTACGCTCATAAGGTCATTACGCAATTCCTCACAATCTATTTTTTTTTAATAGCTTTGAATAATTTTGTCTTCTCTAAATTTGATCACTTCATTCACTGTTCCGTTTTTCAGATCATTTATGAAGTTATCAAGTAGAACAAGTCCCAGTAATTATTCTGTGCTCAATGCATTACCCCTCACTCTATACCTTGAAGAGTTGATGCCACTGTTGTGCTTTTTGCTCCTATTTTAGTCTTTTGAAGTGTTCATTCCACTATTTGCACTACTTTGCCACTCTTTTGATACCATGGAGAGTTCATACAACTCTTGTTGTCTTGGGATACTGTTGTCTCTGCTGCTGATGCCTGCCAGCAAATTTCTTAAACTTTGTTAGAAAACTCCAAAGTTAGAGTCAAAATTAAGGTTCATTGCTTTTCCTATTGACTTTTACGAAAATGAATGAAACAAATGACCCAGATGAAATTAATGACCTGATATGAATGAAATAAACGAAATAAAAGTGAAAGCTGAATAAAAAAATCCAAACCAAACTGAAAATGTTTTCCATGCACACCCCTAGTGAAAATATATTTTTCAGTGAATGAGCGATGAACACCTAGAACATTTTTCCAGGGCAGGTAGGAGGAGCTAGAAGAGTAAAATAATTCAAACAAGACTGAGACAGACACAAAAAGTTCTTAGTGGAAGGTCAAGGATAGGAAAGAGATGAGAGATCAAGTAGGATCCTTGGAAGAACAGTAGTCAAGTGCAACTAGCAAACATGATATGGTTGATAAAGTGGTACATTTTTTGCTTTCTGTCTGTGTCTACTGCAGGAGTTCAGTCACCCATGTATAGTTATGGTGTCATATTTGCTTACCAAAGCAAAAACTGAAAATAATAGAGATTGCAGCTGTCACCATGAGTCAGGATCTATTTCAAAGCACATTTACAGAAACATTTAAGCACTCCTTCAAACAAAACTATGCCAATAGTTTGTGGCTATGATATAAAAAAATAATACAGTGAAAATAATTAAAAAAAACATTTGTTATTGCTATTTCATAGGTCAATAAACGATACTGCCAGGAAAGAAAGAGATTCACTCACTCTTAGACTGTCTTCATTCATTTATTTTTTTTAATCTGTCTTTCACTGATTTTAGTGTTTGACAAAGTCCCCCATGAGAGACTGTTGAGAAAAATAAAAAGTAATTTAATAGGAAGCAATAACCTATTGAGAAATTGCAAATTGATTAAAAGATAGGAAACAGAGAGTAGGACTAAAAGGTCCTAGGACCGGTGCTTTTTAATATATTTATAAATGATCCGGAAAACGGAACAACGAATGAGGTGATTACATTTCCAGATGATGCAAAATTTTTCTGAGTTGTGAAATCACAGATTGAGAGAAATTGCAGGAAAACCTTATGAGACTGGAAGACTGGGCATCCAAATGGCTGATGAAATTTAATGTGGACATGTGCAAAATTATGCACATAGGGAAAGGTAACCCACATTGTAATTACACAATGTTAGGCTCTATATTAGAAGTTACCACCCAGGATCTGGGCATCAACGGGGACAATACTTTGAAATTCTTAGCTCAATATATTGCAGCCATTGATAAAGCAAACAGAATGTTAGGCATTATTAGGATAGGAATGGAGAATAAAATGGAGGATGTCATAATACCTCTGTATCACTATATGGGAGCTGGTTGCTGCATCTCAAAAAAGATATAGCTGAACTGGAAAAGGTACAAAGAAGAGTAACAAAATGCTAAAGGACATGGAACAGCTCCACTATGATGAAAGGCTAAAAAAGTTAGGACTGTTCAGCTTGAAGAAGCAATGGATGAGGGGATATGGTTGAGGTCCATAAAATAAGTGGAATAGAATGGGTAAATGTGAATCAGTTATTTATTCTTAAAAAAAAAAAGGAAAAACAAACTAGGGGGTCACTCTATGAAGTTTGTAAGTAGCACATTTAAAACTCTTTTGCACCTAACACACAATTGAGCTCTGGAATTTATTGCCAGAGAATGTGGTAAAGGCTAGTGTAGTTGGGTTTAATAAAGGTTTGGACAAGTTCCTGAAGGAGAAATCCATAAATTCTTAATAACCAGATAGTCTTATCTCTGTGCATTCGCAGCATGGGATCTATCTACTGTTTGGAATCATGCCAGGTTCTTTTGACCTAGATTGGCCACTGCTGGAAATAGGATACTAGATAATTGATGGACACTTGGTCTGACCAATACGGCTATTCTTATATTCTTGGAATAGAGTAGAAGGCACCAATTCATCTTGTCATATGCTTATCCATTCCCCTTAAGTAGTTAAGACATCACATGCTTTACATTAAAGATCATTCTATGATCTTTATACTATCCCAAAATTCACAAATGCCAGGTAATATGGGATATCATATTGATTTTTAGTATTTAATAGATGCTTACATAACATCCAGGCACAGTATGCAGGCAAGCTGTCATTAACCGTGGGGAGCAATTGAGGGGAATTGGATAGATATAAATTGACTACTCAGTATTTTCAGAATTATGGTAATGATAGTATAAACATTTTTCCAAACTAAGGAACAAGCATCTTCCAACTTAAGGGCCTATAGAAAAATTGTATTTGCATATTAAGGGTCTTTTGAGCAAGTCAAAAATAATGTACTATGCATTAGTAATATAGTCTCTTAAGAGGTTTCAGCACTCTGCAAAAGCCTGTCATTGGATCCTTCATGGCCTCCTAAATACTATCCAATCTCCCTCTTTCCCCTTATAACCAAACAATTAGTACACCTGCTATCTTGATTTCATGACATTTCAAACTATTCTTGGTCTACCTCAATCAGGCTTTTACCCTCTTTCCACAAAAATAGCCCACAATGCCAGTTTCCAATATCCTCTTCATGGCCCAGACCTATGGCCTCAGCTCAGTCCTTATCTTTCTCAACAAATCTGCAGCCTTTGACCTCATTGATCACCACTTCTTCCCAGACAAGTCTTTCTCATATAGATTTCATAGCTCAGTTCTATTTTATTTCTCTGCTTACCTGTCCCAGTTCAGAGTTTCTTCTGGTGGAGTTTCCTTCACACTTGTCAATGAGCATCCCTGAGGACTCTGTTTATGGTCCTTTTCTCCTTTCTCTACATTTGTTCCCCTGGGGTGTCCATTTGGTTTGAATCAAATTTTAGAATTCGTCCATTTGACAAAACTATTTAGAATTTGTTATGGAACTCTGTTTTGATGTTGATGTACTTAAGATATTCCAGATTCCACTTTATCTTGTCTTGTTTGCATCATGTTTCATTCTTTAATATTTGTTTAGATCCAGATATAGTTGTCATCCGATCTACAGTTTACTCCTAGTGAGTTTTTTGATTTTTTACACTATTTCAAAATGTATTAATATTTATATAATCAATTTTATTTGTAATTGTATAATTTGCTGATGTCCATGTATGTTTAACCATTCTTTTATGTGCAAAATATGTATCAGTTGTAAAGACCCAGTGTTTGTAACAGACGTCTATTAATCTTTCTCCATTGTTATTTTTTTATCGTATTCCAAATGGACCCACAATGTCCTCATACCTTTGGCATTCCATGTTAGCATTAAAATAATCTGCAATGATACATTTTTCCATATGTTTCTAATTTTTTATGACTTTCTCCAGTTATTCCTATAATTATCCAACTTCCTCTCTTTCTGCATCTTCATTTTGTGCATATATTTGTATCAATATTTCATGCACTTTAATTTTAAGCTATAATGTTACTGGCATTTCAGAGTAAGTAGGATTGTAGAATATAGTTCCTTCTGCTCTTTGGTTTAGAATAAAAGCCAGTCTCATTTGGCTATTTTTACTTCCTGAATAAATAACTTTGTATTGGTCTTCAGTTGTGGGGATTGTTGTAGAGAATTCTCCTGCCTTCCTCCTAACAGTTTCAATGATTCCCATGAGATCAGTTTCATCTCTTTAATTTCCTAAGTTATACAAGTGTAGGGCTTCACTGGGATTCCTATGCATGTGTGACCTTGTAGAAAGACTATACATTTAGACAAGGGAAGTTACATCCCACCTCAGTCACAGTACCCCCATGTGAGGCTGCTACAGTGGTTGTTTTCTTTGACTATATAAGACAGAGACCCCTAGAGAAGGTGTGGACTTTGGTGCTGAAGTCAAAGGGAGAGGAATATTTCTTCTCTGCTCCCTTTTTCTTTGAGAAATCCTAGGCCCAATTCAGTGGGACATGGAGTTTTGGAGATTTAAGAGTCTTTTTGATTGATTTTACCTTTTGAGGTTAGAGAAGACTTTATTTTGGAGCTTCAGTTTGAAAGGAAGTTTTTCCACTCTTTCTTTCTCTTTTTCTTTAATAGACTTAGTTTTTGGGTACTTGCCAGGTTCTTATGGCCTGGATTGGCCACTGTTGGAAACAGGATGCTGGGCTTGATGGACCCTTGGTCTGACCCAGTATGGCGTGTTCTTATGTTCTTTGAGAACTTGTCTATTTCCCATCTAATTCAGAAAAATTAATGGAGTCAGTGTCCTCATAGCAAAAATCTTGTGGAAGCTGAGAATACTCATCCAGTATCTACTGGAAGCAGAGGAAGTAGGGGAGAGCAGAAGTGGCATCCGATAGATATATATTCATACCCATTTGGTATACACCAGAGAGCACAAGAGGTATCTAACAGGTACAAAAGAGAGACAAAGGAGGGAAGTAATGAAAAGATCAAACCAGAGCTAGTGCATTCATCAATAAGGAATAGTAGCTTAGGATCTATTTAATGTTTGTGTGCTTGCCAAGTTCTTGTGACTTGGATTGGCAACTGTTGGAAACAGGATGCTGGGCTTGATCGACCCTTAGTCTGACCCAGTATGGCATGTTCTTATGTTCTTACATTTAATGCCTTGGGCACTGGAGGATCTTCTTTCTCCCCCCTCAATGAAGGATCCACTGAACAGGACTTGAAGAGAGTAGATTGTGACTGTACATTTGAATTAGCCCCAATATCTTTTGTGACTTACCTTGTGAATCTTAAAGTATTCGATGAGGTTGGGGTTGCACAAGGAAGTTTTTGAGGTGTCAAAAGGCTTCCATCATTCCAAGCAACAAAATTCTAGTAGTATCTTGAAGAAGATAAAGGTCTGCCTACTGTTCTATAGTCCCTACACTGAGATGGAGAGTTAGTGCTGTAAATACTATCCTCCTTATTTGCCAAGATCTGAATTTTGGGTAAAAGGGTCCTGAAAGTCCCCTGTCCTTTATTAATTTCCTAAGGGTTCCTATAGACACTTATGGATGATAAATCACATTGAGAGTTGTCTTAGAATGAAGGAGAGCTTTCTATATATCAAAGGAGCCCACAAAGTTCTCTCTTCTTTCTGTTCTGGCTCTCTTCCAGGGAAGGTGCAGAAATTGTCATAGTGGGTCAGACCAAGGGTCCATCAAGCCCAGCATCCTGTTTCCAACAGTGGGCAACCCAGGATACAAGCTACCTGGCAAATACCCAAACAGTAAAGAAATCCATGCTACTAATGCCAGTATTAAGCAGTCGCTATGACCCCTAAGTCAACTTGATTAATAGCAATTTATGGATTTCTCCTCCAGGAACTTTTCCAATCCTTTTGTAAATCCAGCTATGCTAACTCCCTTAACCACACCATCTGGCAATACATTCCAGAGCTTAATTATGGGTTGAGTGAAAAATAATTTTCTCCAATTTGTTTTAAATAATCTATTTGCTAACATCATGGATTGTCCCCTAGTCCTTGTGCTATCTGAAAGAATAAATAACCTATTCACATTTCCTGTTCTAGTCTTCTCATGATTTTATAGACCTCTATTATATCCCACCTCAGTCATCTTTTCTCCAATCTGAGCAACCCTAACTTCTTCAGTCTTTCCTCACAGAGGAGCTGTTCCATCCCCTTTATCATTTTGCTCACCCTTCTCTGAACCTTTGTTTGAAATGAATGCACAACTCTAAAACGCTGATTCAATAAAAACCATCACAGCCTGGAAAGAATACAACATAATCCAAGAACCATACAGCTATAACAGTGGCAGCTTGCACCGCCGTGCTCTCTCCCCCCTCCCCCCTTACATTATCACCATCCATTAACCACACATACTCCAATATTGGTGTAAATAGGCCGCAGCTTTTATTAATTATTAACAGAAAACCTCAACTTTTCGGTACCCGAGTATTCGTGCGTTCGTCAAATATTATTATACCGGGCTTCGTACCAGCGTCCGCCATTTTAGCCAGTCCGCCATACGCTCTGACCGGCCCCCCGCCATGTCCAAGCCATGGGGCCATCCCCTGGGCAGCCAACGCCCACCTCTACGCACTTCTCCTTCCTGCGGCCACGGTTTTCCCACCGTGTCGTCCGGGCCCCTCCTGGCCCCCCTAACTCGGGTACCCCCGCCAACCCTGAATGCTGCGACAATTGTACATTTGATAAATCTCTTGCTAACATTATCTACTAACTACCTCCTCCTGTGTGCCCCTTGTCCTCCCTTTCTTGCCCTTATTTGGGTGGGTGGGTGGGCACGCGAGCGCCGGCCAGCGAAAAAGGCCTGGCCCGGCGCTAATCCCGGATTTAAGCCCCGAGGTCTCGCGAGACCTCAGGCCAGGATTCGCACCCGATGTCTTGCGAGACCCCGGGCTGAGGCACGCGTGCCTGCGCGCGCTTCCGATGACGTCACCGCGCTGGGGCGCGCCGGCGTCCTCGCGCCTCGATGGGGGGTTCCCCGGGGTCTCTCGCTGGCCCCGGCGCTTCGGCCTTCCGCCGTGCTGTGCCCCCTCCCCCCCCCGCCCCTCCACCCGGCCAAGGTAAGACCACTCCGTGGGTGGGGGAGCGGGGTGGATGACCGGCCGGCAAGCGCCCTGTTAATGGGGCCCTCCCCGCAGGCGCTTGTCGGTCTTTTATAACAGTGGCAGCTTGCACCGCCGTGCTCTCTCCCCCCTCCCCCCTTACATTATCACCATCCATTAACCACACATACTCCAATATTGGTGTAAATAGGCCGCAGCTTTTATTAATTATTAACAGAAAACCTCAACTTTTCGGTACCCGAGTATTCGTGCGTTCGTCAAATATTATTATACCGGGCTTCGTACCAGCGTCCGCCATTTTAGCCAGTCCGCCATACGCTCTGACCGGCCCCCCGCCATGTCCAAGCCATGGGGCCATCCCCTGGGCAGCCCACGCCCACCTCTACGCACTTCTCCTTCCTGCGGCCACGGTTTTCCCACCGTGTCGTCCGGGCCCCTCCTGGCCCCCCTAACTCGGGTACCCCCGCCAACCCTGAATGCTGCGACAATTGTACATTTGATAAATCTCTTGCTAACATTATCTACTAACTACCTCCTCCTGTGTGCCCCTTGTCCTCCCTTTCTTGCCCTTATTTGGGTGGGTGGGTGGGCACGCGAGCGCCGGCCAGCGAAAAAGGCCTGGCCCGGCGCTAATCCCGGATTTAAGCCCCGAGGTCTCGCGAGACCTCAGGCCAGGATTCGCACCCGATGTCTTGCGAGACCCCGGGCTGAGGCACGCGTGCCTGCGCGCGCTTCCGATGACGTCACCGCGCTGGGGCGCGCCGGCGTCCTCGTGCCTCGATGGGGGGTTCCCCGGGGTCTCTCGCTGGCCCCGGCGCTTCGGCCTTCCGCCGTGCTGTGCCCCCTCCCCCCCCCGCCCCTCCACCCGGCCAAGGTAAGACCACTCCGTGGGTGGGGGAGCGGGGTGGATGACCGGCCGGCAAGCGCCCTGTTAATGGGGCCCTCCCCGCAGGCGCTTGTCGGTCTTTTATAACAGTGGCAGCTTGCACCGCCGTGCTCTCTCCCCCCTCCCCCCTTACATTATCACCATCCATTAACCACACATACTCCAATATTGGTGTAAATAGGCCGCAGCTTTTATTAATTATTAACAGAAAACCTCAACTTTTCGGTACCCGAGTATTCGTGCGTTCGTCAAATATTATTATACCGGGCTTCGTACCAGCGTCCGCCATTTTAGCCAGTCCGCCATACGCTCTGACCGGCCCCCCGCCATGTCCAAGCCATGGGGCCATCCCCCGGGCAGCCCACACCCACCTCTATGCACTTCTCGTTCCTGCGGCCACGGTTTTCCCACCGTGTCGTCCGGGCCCCTCCTGGCCCCCCTAACTCGGGTACCCCCGCCACCAGACCGGGATAGTGTTACACTTGTCCCGGGCCCCCCCAACACCAGGGTCCCCCAATCCCCCTACTGCGGCCCAACTTCGCTCAGCGCTTGTTCCAACGCCTCCTGCATCGCATTGTTGAACAGGTCGTACCCGATATCTGATAGGTGTATCAGGTCCGGTCTATACAGACCTAGGCATGGCTCGTCTGCCCAATCGTGCCGAATCGTCGCTATGCCCCCCTTCCGGGCCCAGACTTCGATCTGCCTGTTCACCTTCTTGCGCCCTCTGCACCATAGCTTGTCACCCTGCCATTTTAGCCTGGGTATGATCTCCGACCATACTATGGTTGTTCCCTGGGCCATCTCCCTTATCGCTTCCAAATCCCTTTTTATATCATCAATCAACTGTTTAGCTGTAGTTTCCCCCAAGTCGTTGCCTCCCAAATGAATGACTATGACGTCCGGCTTTTGCCTTGCGCGCAAGCTGCTCTGTAATTCCGGGATCAGCCGACCCCACTTCATGCCCCGGATTCCCATCCAGGTTACACCGACTCCCCGTGGTGCCAATCCCAGGTGCGTTCCGTATGGTCTCTCCCGAGCCCGCTGAGCCGCCCAATGCACGAAAGAGTGTCCCACCAACCATACTACCTTCCTCCGGGAGAATGAACCTGCGGGCGAGATATGAATTCTTTCGTTACTGCCCGTTCTCAACCCCTTCCTGCCTCACGTACCTATTTGCTGCTGCCGATCTCCACCTGCCTATCCTTCGAATTACCTCCATGGGCAGGCCTGCCTGCGCCGCACACGTGGCAGCCCCAATTCTAAAGGAATGCGTACTGAATTCTTCCGGGTTCAAACCCACGCTTTCCACTACCCTTCGCAGTACTGCCGCGAACTGAAATTTGGTTAACGGCACCCCGTCCTTATGGATTAACAAGTGGGCGCCCCCACGTGGTCTGATTCGTAAGTAATTTTCCATGTTTTGTACCGGACAGGTTACCTGTGCTGGCACCCTAGCTAGCCTTATGTCCGCCCCCTTTGCCCTCTGATCGGTTTTCGATTTATGCACCCTTATGGTGATGCCCTGTTCTTGGACTGTGACGTTAGCCTGAAGTATGCCATCGCTTCCTTCATCCGTTTTGGATGCCGCCACCAATTCACTGACCCTCAACGCTGCAAAGAAAGCTGTACAGAAAGCGGCTCTGAAAAGAATCACCTCAAATCTCTCTGACGCTACCTTGGCTACCGCGTGCCATAGACTTACCAATATCTCATGGGTTATTGGCCGCCTCTTGTCCCCCTTCCATACTGTGTTTCTGGCCCAGCCGGCTAGCAGCTTCTTGACCATGAAGTTATCCATGGGGTCACCCAAGCCCTGCGCTTTCGCAAAAAATGCAAAACCCGCCAGTTGATTCACCGTTGACCCTCTGGACATCCCTTCCTCCTTTGCCCATGCCACGAACCTCTCTATGCACCTGCCCTCTATGCGCCCCCCTTGCCATCCCTGCCCTTGCAAAAATGCTTGTACGCTAGAGAATCCTTTGCAGTATGCTTTCCAGGTTGCTGGGGCCACCGATGACCTTAGCAACCCCCATTCCGTATCATTCCAATCTGCCATAATTGTGTTGGCATGGGAACTCCTTCCGCTTCCGCCTCCGGCACCTGTTGACGAAAGAGATCCCACTTAGCCCTGGATAATGCATCCGCCACCTGATTATGGATGCCTGGTACATGTTTCGCTCTTATTGTCATATTCGATCGTAAGCCCTGTAGGACCACTTCCCTCAACAACGCGGCCACCGTAGAGCAACGCGCCGCCTGCCTGTTAATCACGGTCACCATGGCCATGTTATCCGACCAGAAAATGATCTTTTTGTTGCACAACCTATGCGCCCAGACCGTGATGGCCACCAGGATCGGGAATAACTCTAGGAATGTTATGTTCTTAACTAACCCGCTCTGCCTCCACTCCTCCGGCCACGGTGCAGCGCACCACGCGCCCTGGCAGTATGCCCCAAATCCCCATCCACCCGATGCATCCGTGTGTATATCTAGGTCCTGGCTCGACCTCGCCTCCTCCTGCCACATGGAAACCCCGTTAAAATTGTCGAGGAATTCCAACCACATAGCCACTTCCTTTCTAATTGGGCTCGTGATTCTGATGCGGTGTTGCGGCCGCCTAACCCCTTTTGTTGCGTCCGCCAGCCGCCTAAGAAAAGCCCTACCCATCGGGATGACCCGGCATGCGAAGTTCAAACTCCCGATTATGGATTGTAAGCCGACCAACGTCGTCTTCTTGCTGGCCAGGGCCTGCCTGAGCATAGCCCGTAATTTGTTCAACTTCTCGAGCGGCAGCCGCGAAGTCATGGCCTGCGTGTCTAGTTCGATCCCTAAGAATGATAGGGTCGTAGCCGGGCCTTCCGTTTTTTCTTCAGCTAGCGGGACCCCGAAATCGGCCGCCATACCCTGGAATGCCGCTAGTGTTTTTTGGCATGTGTCCGTGCCGGCCGGGCCCACGAATAGAAAATCGTCTAGATAATGTGCCACATTACGATTCCCTGCCCTTTTTTGTAAGACCCATTGCAAAAAACTACTAAACATTTCAAAGTAAGCGCAGGAGACTGAACACCCCATAGGCATGCACTTGTCGAAAAAGTATGCACCCCTAAATTGGAAACCTAATATGGGGAAATTGTCAGGGTGTACGGGGAGCAGTCGAAAGGCCGACTTAATATCCGCCTTAGCCATTAGGGCCCCTTCCCCGCAACGCCTGACCAATGCCACGGCCTCGTCGAAGGACGTGTATTGAACGGTGCACGCCTCCGCTGGGAGG
Source organism: Rhinatrema bivittatum (assembly GCF_901001135.1). Lineage (NCBI taxonomy): Eukaryota > Metazoa > Chordata > Amphibia > Gymnophiona > Rhinatrematidae > Rhinatrema > Rhinatrema bivittatum. The sequence goes on along the minus strand of NW_021820771.1, from coordinate 112,176 downwards.
CCATCGTTCACCGAGGACCCCGTCGGGAAAGATAGGTTTTGTATTAACCGAAACTCCCCCGGCTCCTTCTTGGGCACTACTGCCAAAGGTGATAACATCATCCGCGCGAACGGGGGGTCCGCAAATGGTCCCGCCATCCTGCCCAAATCGATCTCCCTGTCCACTTTCTGTTGCACTATGTCTGCCAGTCTTGTTGCCGATGAGGAATTCCCGTAACTTATGCCCTTAACTGTCCCTTGGAAAGGTATCCTAAAACCTTGCTCAAAACCTTCTCTCAACTGTTCTGCCTCCCGTCTCCTGGGGTATATGGCTAACCACCCCAGCATGCCTGCCAAACACACGGGGGACGGTGCCTTGTCAAATACTTCCTTACCTCCCCTTCCCATTACTCCCCGCTGCCGTCCCCTGACCTTTCCTCGCACATTTCGCTGCCGGATGCGGTGCCGCACATAAAGAGCATATATGTTTGAACTTGCAGTCTTGGAAATTGCATTATTGCCTTATTGAAACGCCAGCACACCCTGCTATTGCCGCTTTCCCCCCACGAATTGCTGCCCGCGCTAGTCGCGCCGCTATGCGACCTAACCGATTTTCGCGGCGCCCCTGTCTCCATGACCTTACTGGTCATCTGGCGTAGCCACAATCCCACATCCTGTGCTGCCCATGACAAGTTCCCATTCTCCTCCATTCTATCCCTGAACTTCTCATCGTAGTTCAGCCAGCACCACCCCTGATATTCCTTATAGGCCTCCAATATGGAATCTGCATAACTCAACATCGGGGCGTACTGGGATGGGTCCTCCCTCCCTATGATGCTTATCATTCTTAAGAATGCCCTGGTCCAATTAGTTATGTTCCTGGGCAGCTTTGCCTCCCCTTCTTTCTGATCCTCCTTTTTCTTTCCCTTTTTTCTCTCCGCCGCCTCTTTCCTGCCCTCCAATATCGAGAAAATATCAATGTATTCACGCTTTTTTATCTTATTGCGTAACACCTTTGGCACACTCTCCCACAGTTCTGCCAAATTGGGGAGGGCTACCGCGGCCGCAGTGGCTGACGCTATCTCCCGCGGTGATTTGACCGGGGAGTCAGCCGCTGCCTCACTCTCCTCGGATTCCTCCTCGGAGGATTCCTCACTGGAGTCACCGGTATTTCTCTTTCGTTTAGTCCCCTTGCCTTTTGCGTCTCCCGACGACGCCGCTGCTTCGCGATGCCTTCCCGGCTCCTCGGCCTGCTCCTCCGCTTCCCGCGGTGTCGGGGGCCGGTTTCCACTCCCGGTGCTGGCCTCCCCGCTGGGTGTGTCCTTCTCCGTCACCACCTGCACGGCGGCCTCCGCTCCCAGTGTGCTTGCTCCCGCCGTGGCGTTGCTGCCCGTTGGCGCTGTGTACCAGGGCGGTGGGACCTGCCACCATGGAGGGTACATTGATGCTTGCCATGCGTTATGAAAGGAAGGGTTATTTCCTTGGCCTTGCGGTGCGGACGACCCCATTGTAGGCCATGCGGGCCATCCCCAGGGAGGCATGCTGTATTGCCCTGTCCCCGGCTGCGTTCCTGCGGGCCAGCCCGACGGGGGCGCGCTGCATTGCCCTGCCTCTGGCTGCGTTCCGGTCGCTCCTCCGCTCTTCCCGGCCGTGTCGGCTTCCTTTGCCGGTGTCCGTCCATTCTGGTTCTTCCCCGTCTGCTTCCTGGCTCCCTTGCTGGCCTGAGCTTGCCCCTTTCCTCGCGGCTGAGCGCTGGTCGTCCTGGGGCGTTTTCCCTGGTCTGCGCCTCTCTCTCGCGGACGCTCCGGTCCCTTTGGCGTCCCTGGCCTTGGTGCCGCCGTCCGCGGTTGCCGGTTCGTCCCTCTTGTCTGCCTCGTCTGCGGTCCTGCTTTCACTCCTTTCCCGGCCATGATTGCAGTCGCGGGTAAGGCCTCCCTGTCCTCGAGTTCTCGCAACTCCCAGTTCTGTCTCCTCCCGCGGTCCCCTTGCGTGGCGGGCCGGCCAAACCCCAATCGGCGGAGAAACAAAGTTATTACTCACAGTTAGGTCACCAGCTGCTGAGGCCCACCCGGATCCTGCACTGCAGCTTTCCAGGCTTCCGCCCTCTGTCCAGGTCCTATGTCTGCTCCTCCTGCCGCCTCCAAGTGCCGCCTCTCAGTGCCTCCTGGCTGTAGGGGACCCCGTTTTGTAGATGGACTTGCTGGTTTGTAGCCTACTGCTACTCGACCTTTTTCCAACGCAGCAGATGCAGGAATGTCTGTGCCCACCGAAGCAGTGGTGCTCCGCTGCCTTTCCTTGCCTTGCACTGCCGCTGGCTGCCTCCCGAGTCCGCCCCCACGTGGCCGCGCCTCGATCTCGATCCACTGTGCCCTTAAGGACACCGCCGCGGTTCTCTGGGTTCTCTCAGCGGACGGCCGGAGTGCCTGCAGTTTGCTCCTGGCTCCGTTGCCTTGCCGATCTTTTTTTTTTTTATATATCGCGTTGCCGTTGAATCCTCTGCGAGGCCTCTCCTGCAACGCGAGCGCCGGCCAGCGAAAAAGGCCTGGCCCGGCGCTAATCCCGGATTTAAGCCCCGAGGTCTCGCGAGACCTCAGGCCAGGATTCGCGCCCGATGTCTCGCGAGACCCCGGGCTGAGGCCCGCGCGCCTGCGCGCGCTTCCGATGACGTCACCGCGCTGGGGCGCGCCGGCGTCCTCGCGCCTCGATGGGGGGTTCCCCGGGGTCTCTCGCTGGCCCCGGCGCTTCGGCCTTCCGCCGTGCTGTGCCCCCTCCCCCCCCGCCCCTCCACCCGGCCAAGGTAAGACCACTCCGTGGGTGGGGGAGCGGGGTGGATGACCGGCCGGCAAGCGCCCTGTTAATGGGGCCCTCCCCGCAGGCGCTTGTCGGTCTTTTACTATATCACCATGTTACATATTGTAGTCACTAAATTGAAAAAGAGAATGCTTTTTTCTACTTTTGTTATCTGAGAAAGCTTACCTGCGTACCTTACCCGGCCACTTTGAGAGAGGACTCCAGAGGTCACCATGAGCTATCCAGGCTTCAGTCTCCATAGATGCTTCCAGAGGCCTTTAAATCCCAGCAGTAGAAGAGAACCACAATGTTCATCTGCATACCTTATCCAGCAGCCCCTGGTAAAGTATTCCAAAGGTCACTGTGAGCTTTCTAGGCTTCAGTCTCCACAACTCCAGCTTCCAGAGGCCTCCCACCCATTGCAGCAGAAGAGAATGGGAATGCATGTACCTCAGAAGAACTTACTATAAATTTACTGCTGATTTGAATCAGAAGGAATTTAATTCAAACAAGTGTCAATAAGATGGATAAGTAATTTGTTATAAGAAGATTAATTATAGTGTTTTGAGAATCACAGACAAATATAAAATAAATCAATATACTAAAAGTACTTTAGATTAGCTTTATATCCCTACTCTCTTAGAAATTTTAAATTGATTACAAATCTACAAAATTAAGATGCAGATAGTAGCTATCTAGTCTTTTGCACTATTATCTCCCAGTTATCTCTTATGTCATTGTTGCTGTGTGAACTAATGACATAGGATAGTGCAGGAGGGAGGTTTTGGAAGCCAAATTTAGGATTTGAAGTAGAAAGTTGAAATCCATAAACTCAAGGGTAGCCTTCTCAAAGTGTTCCCCATTCCATGTGCAGGACTCCAGAGGCAGGCAGAGCTCCAGCAGAGTCTCAATGCATGGATGACAAGATAGTGCAGGGAAGAGGGTTTTAGGTTTGTTAGGAAATGGGCATCAATTTGTAGAAGGGGGGGGGGGGGCTTTTATGAAAGATGGGCACCACCTTAACCAAAGTGGAACCAGATTGCTGGCAGTAACCTTTAAAAAGGAGATAGAGCAGCTTTTAAAATAGATGATGGAGGAAAGCCGACAGTCACTCAGAAGTGCATGATTTGGAATGCTGTATCTTTAAAGGATACTAAGAGAACAGGGAAATTAGGGTATTCCAGCAAAGAGGTTGCAAAAAATGCTAAAGTGGACGACCGGGTACCTTTAAGTAAAGAACAGACAGAGCATGATAGCCACGTTCTGTTTTTGCTCCGTATCGATCTTCTTGAAACTGGTTTCTTTAGACTTTTCAAGCACCCTAAAAGGAAAGGGAAGATTAGAATTTTCCCTTTGGAGTCCCTACCTTCCTGGGTCAAGGTACTGTCATCCAGTTTGTGGCACCTGCATCTTATATGGAGGCTTCAGGTCCCATTGTCGGGATTAATGAAGTAGATGTTTCTCTGGCTGTGGATGAAGTTTCTCTGAGCCCCCTTGATGATGCCTTCAGCTTGGAGCTCTATTCCTGATGCTTTGGCGTCATGACATGATGAGGTCACCAAGTGTGCTGAGATTTAGTCAGCTAGTGAAGTTGGATCCAGTGATGCAGCAGCCTTTTCATCAGCCAGAGGATCTTCTGGTGCTATAGCATTGGCTTTTAGGGCCTCTGCCTCAGGAGAGAGAGGTGTTTCCCTCCCCATGGATCAACTTTCTGTTTGCTCCAGTTTTCTGCCTCAGAAACTGGGCATACTCACCGTGGATTCACTGTGGGGCCTCATGGTAAAGCTTGGGACAGCTTTTTCTGAATGCTAAATGAAGGTTAATATTCTCTCTAATAAGTTTGAATCTTTGGTTATGGATAATGTTTTACAACAGCAAGAATTGTCTGGGAAGATCTTGTCTTTTGAGAAGGAGGTTGATTCGGTAAAGTTTGTTTAGGCTTCTCTGACGCAAGACTGAGGAGCTATTAACAGAAGAGTTGAATTTGATGAGGACATGGTGAAGCATTTAAACCTTTATTTCTCTAATTTTCCTAGGATAGTGAGGGAATTTACCTTAAAAAGATATCTTACAGAATTTTTCCCTCCCCTAAATAAGGTTTTCTTTTTGCCTATCAGTCAAATGAATCAGCGTTTCACAGTTAATGTAGATCTGACTGCTTTCCTGGAATCCTCAACATATGAAGTATCAGAGAAAGCAACTTTGTTAGTTTGTTTTCTTTCCAAATATGATTTTAGTTCTGTATTGAAAAGCTATTTTAGAAATTTGAATATGTAATTTATGGATCAAAATATAAGGGTATTCTCTGATTTGTCAAGAGCTACATACACAGGAAAGAATGAGAGATGTCCTAGCCTTCCTCCAGGAAACCCGGGCTTTGGGGCTTCTTTTTATTGAGATATCCTTGCAAGTGCATTGTTAAGTTTAATAATGATTGCCTTGTTTTATTTGTTGCAGAACAGTTTAAAACCTTCATTGATTCTAAGAAACTACTATTGCCATTAGGTTCCTGCAATGCAGTATCCAGTCAGTAAGATATGTAGTTGATGCAGGCTTATTTCATGCTAAGCAGTTTCTTGATTTTTGTTTCTTCCATCTTTCTCCTTGTCGTTCTCTTCTCCCTCACTTCTGTGGGCTAATGGATCTGGAATAGGTTCCATTGTTATTTATTTTTTCTTATTTCCCATCAAGTTTCTGTAACAAAGTGGATACTTTGTGATAATATTATAAATCTATTAAATATAAAGTAAAAAAGAAATCAGTGCAGTGGAAGGAGTAAACATGAACAAGTTGTTTACTCTTTCAAAAAGTACAAAGACTAGAGGAAACACAATGAGGTTACTAAATTGTACCTTTAAAACTAATAAAATATTTTTTTCTCAATGCATAATTAAGATCTGAAATTCATTGGTAGAGAATGTGGTGAAAGCTGTTAGTGTAGTGTTTAAAAACAGTTTTTTGCAAGTTCCTAGAGGAAAATTCCATACACCATTATCAAGGTGGAGTTGCAGAGATCCACTACTTATTCCTGGGATAAGCAGCATGGAATCTATCAACCTTTTGGGATCCTGCCAGGTGTTTGTCATCTGGATTGGCCACTGTTGGAAACCGGATATTGGGCTTAATGGATCTTTGATCTTACCCAGTAAGGCAAATCTTATGTTCTTATGACTGGTGTTTCTTTTATATTGGTTTCTGTCTCTTTTTTTCATTTTTTCTTCTCTTTTTTCTAACTTCTATCTTCTTTTCATTTCATTTTTTCTTTCTTCTATATTTATCACCTTACACTTCCCACCTATATTTTCATCTAATTTTCCTTCATTTTTGGAGTGTGCATACATTTTTTTTCATTGGGGTTTCATTTTCAGGTCCGGGATGGGCCATTTTGGTCCATTCCCCGGATCGGAAAACTTTTTTCGTCCAATTTCAGGAAAACAAAAAAAAAAACCCACCCCAACCCTTCAAATTTAATTAACTACAACCACCCAACCCTCCCGACCCCCCCCCCCCAAAGACTTGCCGAAAGTCCCTGGTGGTCCAGTGGGGGTCTCGGGAGCAATCTCCCGTGGGCCATCCATTGCTCCTACCATATGACAGGGGCCAACCAATGGCACCGGTAGCCCCTGTCACATGGTAAGGGCAAGGGCCACTGGCGCCATTTTGATTACTGGCAGCTGATGGCCCGAGAGGCGGGAGCTTGCTCCCAGGACCCCTGCTGGACCACCATGGACTTTAGGCAAATCTTCAGGGGGGGGGGGCGGTTGTAGTTAGTTAAATTTGATGGGTTGGAGTGGGTTTGGGTTTTTTTTTTTTAAAATAAATGTGCCCTTTCTCCCCCCCCCAAAAAAAAAAAAAACCTGATAGGCAAACCACACAACATTTTGTGGGTTTTCCTTTCATTTTGGTTTTTTCCCAAAATGCAACAAAATAAGAAATATCTTCTTTATTTCCTATTTCGTTGCAAATGAATGCACACCACTACTTCATTTCTCTCTGCCTCTAAATATCTCCCTTACATCATCATCACAATTCTCTCTCCATGCACTCACTTTTGGATGTCATCCCTCCTATCCTTCATCTCTCATTCTCCAGTTCTTCCTGTCCCAACACTTCATTTCTCTAAATCACTCCCCTTGCTCCTCTCATTCTCCATCTCCCTCTCACTAGGTTGCTCCACTTTTCAATCTCCTATCTGGTCCTCTTTTCCTCCAACAGCTATCCATCCTCTCACTTCTCCCCAAACTGACTTTCTCACCCCCCCTTGATATTTCATTTCATTCATCTCCTCTCATATTCTCTTTTCTCGTACAGTTTGTGTTCCTCACCCTCTCTTCCCTGCTCTGACTTCCTTAGGACCAATTATCCTCTCAAACTTCTCCCCATTACCCTCTCTATTATTGATTATCACTCCCAGTCATCCCCTTGCATGCTTTCTGCTTCTCCCCACCCAATATCCTCTCTGGCTCTCTATCACATATATTTTCTCATCACCATCACTCCTTCTGTCTCTCACATACCAAGACCCCCATCACCACTCTCTCTATTAAACCCTTAGTCCTTCCAGTCACTACCTCTTGATCTCTTTCTCCCTCACCACCCCACTCTCTCTCCCCTCTCTCTATCACCACCTTTAGCTCTAAGGCACCATCCCCCATTTTATCATGTCTGGTTCTGTCATGCTTTATCCTCCTTCACCATCTCTGGATCTTTCTGACACAAACTCTCCATTACCAACTCTGCCCCATCCCTATCCCAACACACTCCTAACTCTGTTCACCCTTTACACTACTTCTGACTTTATTTCACACGGGAACTCTTCTTCCAGCTTTCTCTCACAACCTCATTACCACCAGGTCTTTGTTACAGGTTCACCGTGTGCTTACAGCCAGACACAATCATAATCCCCCAGGGCACTTCCCTGGTGAGATCTACTCCTACGAGACACAAGGCCAGTATCCCCCAGGCTCTTTCCCTCTGGACAAGATCCACTATCCCAAAGCAAACGGATACTCATGCATACTCTGAGTCAGCACACAGTAGATTCCAGAATAGCAGAGTATTCTTATATGCCCAGCAGAAAGCAATGCAACAAAGGTATTACATACTTACAGAGCAACGGCAATAGTTACAATAATAAAGCAATGCCATACTTCTCTCTCTCAGTTGTCACAAGAGCCCAGAAAAGCTGCATGGCTATGTTGCTGCAGTTGTGCAGGATTGCAAAATCTTCCCTCTCAGTTCTATCCTACTTTCTGTCTGCACAGCTGGCTTTTTCTTGTGATTCTGCACATCTGCTGTTTACCACTTCCTTTTTCACACTTGTTTACAGTCATGTGATTTGTATCAGTGTGAGAACCTTGCGTCCAAGAAGGCCTAACTTTTGAAAATATCCTTATCCGGTGTGTTCAGACTTAAGAAAAGCAATTCAGTTGCAGCCTTTTGTACTCTTTACCTAGGCATTGTGTTCCCTGAACTTCCCCCACACACATCCCCTCCTCCCACATGGTCCTCATGCATCCCTATAACCTGGCTCTCTCTTCACATCAGGAAGTCCAAGTTTGCATTTGTTGATTTTAGGGAGAGGATGGAGGAAGCCATATTCATGCCCCTTCTCCTGTTCCCCATAGCATTTACCCTTCCTTTTGCTCCCTCCCCAAATTCAACCTCCTCCATAGTTCCCCCCCAATATTCATCCCCTTTTCATAAAAATCACTATCTTGCATCTCCAGTACCCACCCCCTCTTTATGTAACCCCCCTATCAGCATTTAACTTTTCTCCTCATCAATCATTTACAGTCCCCTGATTATGTTCTAGTCTAGGATACCTCATTCCTCCTCCCAATCCATGTCCTCAGTTGAGTCCAAATACTTGAAAATCATAGGCTGTGGCTTTGTTTGGTGTAGTTTTCCCCTCTCTGCCCCCTCCCCACTCCTGCTGAAACAAGGGGACAGGGTGGGATGGATGAGACTAAAGCAGACAAAGCAGAACAGAAAACAATTCATCTGTTCTCTTGTTTAGTCCATCCCCCTCCTCTTTCTTTGTGCATTGCTGCCTGCATTGTCTGCTCCAGTTTCACCTCTTCCCTCCTATGCGTATAGCAGAGGGAAGTGGCAAGTCCGGAGCATATATTACAGAGAAGAAAATTACACTGCTTTGTTTTCTAGCTCTTCTCTTCCTGTTCCCTGCAGGCTGCCTGGAGGGACGTAGTTGGAGGAGTAAACCAGAAGAAAGCTGTTTGAGATATGGGGAACAAACCCTGTGTACTCATGGGGACAGGATAAAAAACGCACAAGAAACAAACATTTATTTTTCCATTGGAAAAATTCTAGGATGAGGGGGTCATGTTAAGTGGCTCAAAGGAGGAAGAGTCAAGGGAATAACATTGGGAAATATTTAATTTTTTGTTTATTTCAGTAATCTATATTCCAAAGAATTCCTAGGACATTTCTTCAAAGAAAAGATGGTAGATGCAAAGAGAAGCCCTAGCAGTGGAAAAGGTGGAGTAAAACACAGTAACAGAATCAAGAAAGCAGGTGAGAAGCACAGCGGATCCTTATTTGTTTAAAAAAAAAAAAGTGAGGAGAAACCTAGAGATCAAGTCGCATCTGTGATATTATAGGATTTGTTTTGCCGTAGGTGGACCCTTGGGCCGAGGTGGGGTTGACGCAACCCGTAAGTAGGGACCTAGGGGTCCCCACCATCGGCAGGCGGAGTGGACTGATTAACGGAGGCCAGCTGGCGCTTCACCAATACCAGCCCTCGTTCCCCGTGGGTTGAGCCTTTGGGTGTCAGAGCCGGCTGGACTTATGCATGTTGTTATCGATGGAGAGATTGAGGTCAGCCCAGAGACAGCAGGATAGAGATGGTATAGTCTTGTACTAGACGAGGTAGTGTCCCGGAAACCCGGGCACCAAAGGAACAAAGTCAGACAGAGACGCCTGAGCAAAAGCAGGCCGAAGCCTGAATAGGCCAAGTCCAGGCGAAGGCTGAAGAGGCAATGTTGAACAAGCTTGAATCAGGGCTAGCAGCAATCTGGAATCAGTGGCAAGCAAGGCTGAAGTCTGATCACGGAGATAGTCAAACGTAGTCGGGCGAGGCAGAGATCTGGACTGGAGAGAGTCAATGACGTAGTCAGGCAATACAGAGGTCTGGGCTTGGAGAGAGACAACGGCGTGGTCAAGCAAAGCAGAGTCAAGTCCGTGTAGGCAATCCAAGGAAGGGTGAAGAGCAGGAACGTAGGAGTGAAGAAATCAGGAACCAGGATCGGCGAGGAACAGGAACACGGGAGCAAGACAAATCTCTCAGCAGGCAACAAGTACTCAACCAGCGAGGAGACCTTTTACAAGGCAAAGCTAGAGAGCAGAGCCCGGGCTTAAGTACCAGTGCTCCGCTGACATCAGCATCCGGGGCTGTGACTTGGTTCCCGCCGCAGTTTCTGTAGCTGAACCGGAGGCACCGGGGTGGCACGAGGACAGGGTTGGCGGCCTACCACCACCAGGGACGAGGAACCAGGTACCGGAATCACTGCAGAAAAGTGAGGGGGGCCGTGCTGCAGGTCTGTTGCGGACGGCACGCGTAACAGGATTTACATTTCATTAGCTATTCAATTAAAACTTCTTCAATTTACTGTTGAATATATCATAGGACTGAAAATAGTTTCAATTAAACTGAAATAAACCCCCCACATGTGGTTGAAAATGTGCAGAAGAGGTGAAAGATGGGAAATAAAAAGTAGCTCATTATGTGTTTCTAATTCGCTCATGCATGCAGTACTTCTGAGTTATGGACCTTTTTTGTGCCTGAGAAAGAAACTCAATATTCCTCCTGGTGTGATATGCTGTATTTATTATATTTTTCCATGTCAAATCTCCACAGCCTCTTTAGCTACATAAACATAACACAAGGCAGCATCAGACATTCACAGACAATGAGAAATCCTTAAGCCTTGCAGTAGACATGTGAAATCAAAGAACAAATGAAATCAGACTGTACTGCTGTTTAAAGAATTTCAGTGTGTTGTCTCTTCTTGATGGTTACCCAAGGCCACTGTCTCTTTCTTCAAAACAATTTTGGTGAGACATTTTGCTACTTTAGTCTCTTTTCAACTAAATGTGTAATAGTAACCTGGCTTCCATCAGATCATGTTACGTGCCCTGCCTGTGGCCGTCCCACGCATGGGACCGCTCACTTGCATAGTTCCTCAACTGGTCCCTGGACGACCTCCCTCGCAGTAGTTGCTAGTCCAGCTAGGCCCCGGCGGCCCGTGGCGGTGGTCACCAGGCCTTCTACTGCATGCCAGGCCTCATGCCGAGGTTCGGCATCTTCCTCCATGCTAGACACGCCCATATGCGCGCACGCGCATGGCCTGCCCCAAGACTTGTAGGGCCGAGGGTGGGTCCAGGTTCCACGGCACGCCCTGATTGATCTATGATATAAGGAAGTTCCTGACTTCACTTCCTTGCCTTGGCAATCGGGTCAGCTTGTATGCTAGATTGTCTTCGCCTTTGTTCCTGCTTGCTCCTAGTCACGTTCCAGGTTCCTTCTGTTCCAGTTCCATTCCTGAGTCCTGCCTGTTCCTGTGTTCGTCTATCTGCCTTCCCAGGTACTACCCTCGGACTGACTTCTGGTACTGATCTTGGCTTATTCCAGACCTGCCTGCCTGCTTGCTGCCTGTCTATGACCCCCGCTAGTTCCTGACTCATCTGTCTGTCTGCTGCCTGCCTCAAGACCCAGCCTGTTCCTGATCTACTCGTCTGTCTGCCACCTGCCTCAAGGACTTCAGCCTGTTCCAGATCTATCACATGTCTGCTGCCTGCCTCTAGACCTCTGCTTGCCTTTGACTACATCTGACCTCCGGTATCTGACCCTTGCTTCGGTGACTACTTTTCGGACTGACCTATGGTCATTGACCTTTCGCCTGTCTGACCACGCCTCCAGATTCTGGCTCTGTTCCTCACCTTGTCATCACCAAGTCTGTTCTGGTTCTCCCTGCTCCAGCTCGAACCTGACCACGCTCCTTCTGTGTGAGCACACCAGACTATCATTGTCCCAGGAGACCCTGCGAGGCCCACCTAAGTCCAAGCGGCCTAGGTCCCTACGGGCTCCTCTTGGGGGACCTCGTGTTTCCAGTGGTGAAGTTCTACCTAGCCTCTGTCTCCTTCAGTGCTCCACCCCCTGGGGCCAGTTACTTTCTGTTCCCTTTCAGGAGCCATTCCACCCTTACCCCAGGCCAAGGGTCCACCCCCAAGCGCAAGAGTTTGCCAAGGCCATTTACTCAGCAGTCTCCTGCCTCCAGGGCCCTACCAGGACTGGCTGCCACAGTGAAACAATATCACCAAGCTTTAGAGATGCTGGCCTCTTCGGTAGAAGAACTGCACTCTCAATTACAAGATATGGTGATGGGCAATCCATTGGGCCTCTCGGCCTCTGTGCTTCCTAAAGCAACGTTGGCATTCCTACATCCCCCCAGGTACAATGGGGATCCACGCTCCTGTCGTGGCTTCCTTAATCAGTGCTTTATGCAGTTCACACTGCAACCCTCATTGTTTTTGAAGGAGATTACCAAAGTCACCTTCATTCTGTCCCAGTTGGAATGGAAGGCTCTGGCATGGGCCTCCCCCTTATGGGGAGATTCTGACCCCATCCTTTCCAAGTTATCAGACTTTATTACTAGGGATGTGAATCGTTTTTTGATGATTTAAAATATCGTCCGATATATTTTAATCGTCAAAAATCGTTAGAGGCGATATTTAATAGGAATTCCCCCGATTTATCGTCAAAAATCATAAATCGGGGGAAGGGGGAGGGGAAGGGGGAGGGCGGGAAAACCGGCACACTAAAACAACCCTAAAACCCACCCCGACCCTTTAAAATAAATCCCCACCCTCCCGAACCCCCCAAAATGCCTTAAATTACCTGGGGTCCAGTGGGGGGGGGGGGGTGTCCCGGTGTGATCTTTTACTCTCAGGCCTCCGGTGCGTTATAGAAATGGCGCTGGCGCTACCTTTGCCCTGTCATATGACAGGGCAAAGGTAGCGCTGGCGCCATTTTGTTTTTGTCCCCCGACGTCAGGAGCATAGGAGATCGCTCCCGGACCCCCGCTGGACCCCCAGGGACTTTTGGCCAGCTTGGGGGGGCCTCCTGACCCCCACATGACTTGCCAAAAGTCCAGCGGGGGTCCAGGAACGACCTCCTGCACTCAAATCGTTTTGCCGTACAAAATGGAAAATAGAAAGACTAGGGGGCACTCCATGAAGTTAGCATGTGGCATATTTAAAACTAATCAGAGAAAGTTCATTTTCACTCAGTGCACAATTAAACTCTGGAATTTGTTGCCAGAGGATGTGGTTAGTGCAGTTAGTATAGCTGTGTTTAAGAAAGGATTGGATAAGTTCTTGGAAGAGAAGTCCATTACCTGCTATTAATTAAGTTGACTTAGATAATAACCACCGCTATTACTAGCAACTGTAACATGGAATAGACTTAGTTTTTGGGGTGCTTGCCAGGTTCTTATGGCCTGGATTGGCCACTGTTGGAAACAGGATGCTGGGCTTGATGGACCCTTGGTCTGACTCAGTATGGCATGTTCTTATGTTCTTATGTTCTTATGTCTCTAGCTATCGTGTCTTTATACCCAGGAGCTAGACAAGATCCTTGAGAATGAAATTACCTCCTGCTCCGGGATCCACCAGAGCAAGAACTGGAAAGGACTGGGAATCCGAGATCAAGTTGACCGGTACAGATAATTGGGGGGCCGGAGAGTTTGTGCTCAAGTTCAGGACCCCTACTGAACTTAGGACCGGAAGTTTTCCCAGATGGATAGGACAGGTCTGTAGATGGTGGCCAGGTGCTATGCAATACAGACACAGACCGGTTTGTCTCCACCGGAGGCACTCTTCTGGTGTCAGCCATCCACGACCCAACTGCATGTAGTGTCCCTGCCTGAGGTAGGGTTGGTGATCGGTGGCAAACGGGACCGAACCCAAGGGGGCTTCTTGGGCACCCGACTCTCCCGGTAACGCTCTTGGAGATGGTGGTTGATTCGGCCTGTCAATTCTATAAGGTCCTCGAGAGAAGAAGGGACCTCCCTTGCAGCCAACTCATCCTTCAGCTGTGAGGAAAGCCCATCTAGGTAGATAGTTCATAGGCAGTCTTCCTGCTTGGAAGCCAAAGTCCAAAACTCAATGGTATAGTCGAAGAGACTTCCTTGACCTTGACGAAGATGTAATAAGCTGGTGCTTGCCACGGCATGCCACCCAGGATCATCAAATATTTGTTGAAACACAGCCACAAACTGAGATAACTCCCTTAGAAGGGAGTCCAACCGTTGCCACGGGGGGAAGCCCAAGCAAGTGCCTTCCCTTCAAGACGAGATAGGATGAAGGTGACTTTGGTCAATTCGTCCTGGAAGATGGAGGGCTGCAGTGCGAATTGCATATAGCACTGGATAATGAACCCTCTGCAGATTCTGGATTAACCATTGAAGCGTGGGGGCGCTGGTATGGCCAGCAAGGCTCGAGGCATCAATGGTGATGGCAGTGGATAAGGAAGAGCTGGGTTAGAAACTGGATTATTGTTGAGGGCATCAAGCTGGGCCATGGAGGAGGCCAATACCTCAAGAAACTGCGGCTGTTCTTGTACCTTGGATGCCAGACCTGGGATGGCCTGAAAGGCACGTGGCTCCACCGAATCCATGGCCTTTGCAACCTGATGCATCGCAGGTGGACCCTTGGGCTGAGGTGGGGTTGACGCAACTCGTAGGTAAGGACCTACAGGTCCCCACCATAGGCAGGTGGAGTGGGTTGATAGGCAGAGGCCGCTGGAGCTTCACCTATACCAGCTCTTGTTCCCCGCGGGTTGAGGCTTTGGGTGCCGGGCCGGCAGGACTTAGGTGGGCCTCTGTATATAGTTGCTGGAGAAGTTGGTTCAGCCCAGAGAGCAGGCGAGATATGGTATAGTCTTACTCTGGTCTGAATAATGTCCTGGAAACTTGGGCGCCAATGGAATTGGCCAATGGATTATTGGTGAGGGCAGACAGAGGGCACTCGAGCAAAGGTAGGCCAAAGCCTGATGAATCCACATCCAGGGAGTAGACAGAAGAGGCATCCAATGATAGGCTTGAGTCAGGGCTGGCGGTGATTCAGAGGCAGTGAGTAGCAAGCAAGTCTGAGGTCTGATCACGGAGATAGTCAATAGCGTAATCAAGCAAAGCTGAGGTCTGATCACAGAGATAGTCAATAGCGTAGTCGGACAAAGCAAAGGTCTGCATCTGGAGATAGGCAATGCATAGTCGGATGAAACAAAGGTCTGGGTCTGGAGATAGGCTGTAGCGTAGTCCGGCGAAGCAGAGGTCTGGGGCTGGAGATAGGCTTAGCTTAGTCAGGTGAAGCAAAATCAAAGTCCGTGTAGTCAATCCAAAGTATAAGCAGGGCAGGAATGAAGAGAAAGGAACCAGGATCAACGAGGAACAGGAACGTAGGGATGGGATAAATCTCTTAGTAGCAACGAGTACCCGACCAGCGAGGAGTCCTGTTGTAAAGGCAATGCTAGGGAGTGGAGCCTGAGCTTAAATACTATGGATAGGTTGACATCATCATCCGGGGCTGCAGCCAGGTTCTCGCCACAGACCCTACTTAAAGATCAGAGATGCGTGCGCATGCCTATGGAGGGGCACGGTGCGAGTAGTTGTGTCTTTCCGCAGGACATGCAGAGAGGCCCGACAAGTAGTGGCAGTAGGACCAGGAACACCGGGGTCTATGGCAGAGCCAGAGGCACTGGGGGCTGCCCGAGGACAGAGCTGGCGGCCCACCACCACCAGCAAGGAGGAACCAGAGGCTGTAGTCTCTGTGGAAAGGTGAGGGGGGCCGTGCCACGGGTCTGCTGCGGATGGCACGCGTAACAGTAAGCTTTTCATACATAGCCGATACCCAAGAAACACATTTCTTCAGAAGACCAACGTTTCATAACCTCAAATAAGAAAGCCCACCGAAGCCTTCCAAAGGTCTTTTTCGCATCTAGGCAAAGAATTAGACTTGGTAAACCTCTTCTATGAGCCACAGTAACATTATTAAACAATTGTCTAGTATTAGATGTGACACCCTACCCTTCACAAAACCACTTTGGTTCCTGTGAATCAGTATTTTAATATCAAATTGAGAAGAGATTATGGACTGGTAAGCCCCACAATCTGCAGCATCCTTATCCTTTTTATATATCAAAGTAATGGTAGCATCAGCCATCTCCCCCAGTGACCTACTTACTAGGGGTGTGCATTCGTATTGACCGCATATGTAAAACGCTACTTATATATTTTTTTTAACTTAAAAAAGTGATGAGACATAAACGATCGGATTTCCAACATATCCAACATAGCTATGTTGGATATGTTGGAAATCGCGATTGTTGATCCAAAATAAAAATTTAAACCCCTCACCTTCCTTAATCCCCCCCCAAAGACTTACCACAACTCCCTGGTGATCCAGCGAGGAGTGAGGACGCCATTTCTGCAATCCTTTGCGAGGAGCACGTGACGTCGGCGCCACGTCGAGTGACGCGGCGTCACGTGATTCCCCGTGGGGTCGGGCCGGAACGCTCATTCGGCCCAAAAGGAACTTTTGGCCAGCTTGGGGGGGCCTCCTGACCCCCCCAAGCTGGCCAAAAGTTCCTTTTGGGCCAAACGAGCGTTCCGGCCCGACCCCGCGGGGAATCACGTGACGCCGCGTCACTCGACGTGGCGCCGACGTCACGTGCTCCTCGCAAAGGATTGCAGAAATGGCGTCCTCACTCCTCGCTGGATCACCAGGGAGTTGTGGTAAGTCTTGGGGGGGGGGGGATTATGGAGGGTGAGGGGTTTAAATTTTTATTTGCACATATGGACATATACTCAACTCATTGAATTCTGTTTATGTCCATATTGACCGCAAATGGGACCCCCTTTGGACATATGGACATATGGACATAAACTTTTGCTCTGCACATCCCTACTACTTACTGAACCAGCTGTGTTAAAGAGTGGGAAAAGGAATGGAACAATATCCAAAGCACACTTTTTAAAGAGGTCAATTACATATTCAATGGAGCCAGCACATTTACCACCAGGGAGGGCCTTAATCGCAGACTGAATCTCCTGCTTAAATATAAGAGCTAATTCCACCTGAGCCTTCATAAGCTTTGGCAAATTCAAAGTACAAAGAATGTCCTTGATAGCCTGCAAACAAGGCCCAACAGCATCCTTATAGAGCTCTGTGAAGAAGAGAACAAAAGCCTTCTCTACCTCCATCGGATCTGATGTGACAGCCCCATTTACCTTTTTCATTTTAGAAATGTGAGCACAGTTAGCTTTGTGCCAGACTGCCCTAGCTAGAAATGCCCCAGATTTATCACCAGATTCATAAAATTTGAGCCTAGCATATTTTGAAGCTCTCCCAATCTTACTTATCTCTAAAGACATAAGCTCTCTTTTCAAAGACTCCGCCTCTTACAGTATGAGCAATCTTTTATGCAGGATTTCCAGTGCTCTGTTCTGACCCATAAGCACCTCAGCTTTCTTTCTCCTCTCCTTTTGCAGACAACTAGCATAACTGATAATCTTGCCCCTCAAGAAAGCTTTAAAAGCTTCCCAGCACAATGTGGGCATATAATCCTCCACAGGATTGCAAGCATTAAAATCAAAAATTTCAGATTTGAACAATGTAGGAAAATGTTTGTCTGCCTAAAGTAAAGTATTTAAACACCAAGTGAAGGCTGATCATTTAGAGCTACGCAAGGAGAGGTACAACCAAAAAGTATGGTGATCCGATAGAGTGCTACTCAAAATGTCTGAAGCCCCATATGAAATTGCAAATTAGATGTGCCCAAGAAATAATCGATTCCGCTGTACATGTTGTGCCTGGGATAATAATAAGTATAACCCCTCTCAATAGGATGTTACTGTCTCCAGACATCAATTCTTTGAAAGGTTTCTATAATATCTTTAGTACTAGAAGTCATACAATCAGTGTAGCATTGAGCCCTATACATTCTGCACATAGTGTCATCACACCAAGAAGACCCTGTGATGGATTGTCCACAGATAGAACAGCCGTTGCAAGTCCAATGACCTATGTGCTCAGACCCAACTTGAGTATTTTCCATGTCCGCATTTGGTAACCGAGTGCATTACATAGTCTCGTATGTTCTTCCCTCATTTGTAAGCTATTAGAGGTTTGTTAGCAAAAACACTGTGCAGCTGTAAAAGTGACCAATACTTATAAATCAATGAAGCCATGGCTGATGCCATCACTGTGTACTTCTATACACATACTAGTTTATCTTCCGTGCCATCGTTTGTTTTATCCAAAAGAAGCCATTTTCCTTCAGCATACATAGCTCCTTTTATGGCTCATTTAATGATTTTGGATGGATATTCACGGTAAAGAAACCTTCTACCTGACTGAAGAAAAAATATGCTTAAGCCTCAAGAATTGACCCATGGGTAAATTAATCTTAAGGCGATATAGATGAAAGCTTTCAAAGTGTAGAAAACAATTCCTATCTCTGGTTTTGCAGAAAATACTGGTATTTAAAGAAATGCCAGTTTAAGATATAACAAATAATTGGCAGTGTGTGAATGGTAAGTCAAGGAAAGAAATAATGTACTAGCATATGAGGTGGTGATCCTGCATATCAGCTTAATTACAAGGAAAATATTTTGATTTTCCATCTAAACACTATGCAACCCCCATGACCTTAATAATGAGATTGATTGGTATTCGCTGTTATAATGTGGTACCTTATTGGCTTCATTTTCAGATGCGATTGAAAGTGTTACATCATTTGATTGACATTTTGGGAACCAATATAATGAATGGTCCAGTGAGGGTATTGGTTTGACATAATTTCTAGTCAGAATGCCAATATGCCAGTGATTCCTTGTTCAGGTAAAGCACATTTTTTTTGAAGACTCCTTATATTTTATTAATAAGAAGTGGTCTGTTTTAAGACTTACATTTAAAATTGCACTCTGATGAAGAACAGTAGTTCGAAACATGGTCCCATGTCGGGCTGAGATGAAGAAAGGCATTTGTTGAAATACCACAAAAAGTTGGTGTTACTTCGTTATGTGCTACACATCTTAAAGATACATTTCTTGGATCACTCATTTGTTGACTAAAGACAATTAAAAGATATTTTATCTGCAATATAAAAATTACTGAAAAGTATTTGGGACTTTGTTATATAGAGCAACGATCATATATAAAGCAGAAGACTGATGAAATGTTGAATTTCGTTTACTCTAATGATGCCTAGTATGACGGTCTAAATCCTCTAAATCATATAAAAATTGAATCTGTTGATGTGATGGATTAACTGTATATGCTGTTTATGTATCCACTCATGATTTCAAGTTTGGGAATATAGTTTTGAAGCACATCATATTAGTAATATCACCTTTACAACTGTCTTTAAACGTAATTTATAAATCTCTATATATTGATCTTTTAGTCAACATCTGATATTTTAACTCTGGCTAGTAAAAGCATTTTACCATGTTTCAGGGTGCCAATATGTTAGTGACTATGTTTTGCCTCCAATTCTATTCTAGTTCCAACTCATATTCCCCCCTGCCTTAATTCTTTGCAATTTTTCTCAGATCAACCAAGACCCTATGAGTAGCTGGTAGTGCAAGCGTGCGATAACTTAGAAAATAAGGCCTAAATAACATTGGTTTGCACAACTACCAATTTGTACTAATATGCATATATATTGGTGTATAGCTCTGTCACATTTCTTAAAGCAGTTTAAAAAAATGCTCAGCTCATTTTCCAAAGACCAAAGGATATGGAGGGTTGCTTACCTTAATTAGAAACAAATAATTTTTAGACATTGTACGAGAGCAGGTTCTGCTCTGTACTTGACTAGCAAGCATCAGCTTATTTTGTATTAGTGTACATAGTGATGCATATGATAAACAATAAAACTCATACCCCCAATGAATTTATAATGTAAGTTTAAGCACAATAAGGTTAAGTGACTTGTTCAAGGTCATACTATGGGGTAGTAAAGGAGATAACATGAATCAGATTTACAGGTTTCATAGCTCTCTTTCCTGCATAAGCTACTGCCATAATATTTAGCTGTACACAATTTTATAGTTTAGTTCATAGAACTGGCAGTGAGAAGCACTACAATGAACTGAATATAATTCTTGCCAGATAAAAGGGAAATGGTTTCTTATTATTGGCTTTTAGAAAAACTTCAGTGGAGGTCGGAAATGTAAGATATGTCAGTGGGTTAAAGATAGGATCCAACTGAACCTCATAAATAAAAATATATTAAAGCTGAATTTGAGACCTGACAATAATGACTGGTGGTTTCTCAGATTCACTTAAACAAATGTCTGCTACTTTAGTCAGACCAAACTAAGGAAAAACAGAAGTACAGTAGAATAAAATGGATATATTTAAAACTAATTAAATGTTTAGACTTGGAACACTCAATTAATATTTTAAATCCTAGAATCTTCCAGAAACCAGCTCCTTCCCATTTTGGAATTTGGAAAGGAGGATTGTGTTTGCGTCAGAAATCTTGTAGCTGTGCTCAAGGGCAGTAAATAGTACAGTACCATGGACCAGTAATTAGGTTGTACTCCTCTTAGTGCCAGATAAAGTATAGAGCATGATTTGATATCTATCAGTGAATTTGATTTGTTATTAAATGTTTCAGAATTGTTTCTTAGGAAAAAAAACAAACATTATAAGTTCAGTCTCATTAAAATCTACAGGGGTAACAAGCAATGCAGGCAGTTGCATGGATTGACATCATCATTGTTTTTAGGTGAAAGTGAAACTATGAGCACTTTCGGCAGTGACCATTTTGTCAGTCATTCCTCTGTTGGATCTCAGAGAGGGAAGACAGAGATTGTGTTGCACTTGGCGGTACATGGACTGCCACACTTACCTCTAGCCCAGGACCTGAGCCAGTTCTCGCAGATGCCGGTGAAGACCTCCCAACTCATTGGCTTCAGCCGGCCATGAGCCACAGGCCTTCCCTGCTCCAGGGACCTCCAAAGCCACTCTTCCTCATTGGCATGGCAGACTTCCATTCTCAGTCAGGCTCTGATGCTGCCTCCATTCCAGGACCTCTTAGGCATTCACGCTCACCAATCCTGCTCCCCTTAAAGCGCCAGTGGTGGGAAGCCACAGCTGGTGCTGTCTGAAGATGTTACAGGGACACCACTATTTAAAGCCAGCCAGGACACCTCCTCAATGTCTTGGGAACAGTCCGACTCTGTTGGAGTAGTGCTTTGCCTCTGCATTCCTGTTTCCTGATCCTCGCTCCCTGTCTCTGTTTTGTGTCTTCCTGAGATCCCGTGTCCCGGTCCTGGCCCCTGGCAGTTTGGTTTGTCTTCTTTCTTATCATCTTCATGGTCAGTCTCCTCTTTGCCTGTCTTCAGTGTCTTGACCTGCTCCTGTGGTTCCTAATCCCTCCTCCCCCCCCCTCCCCCCCCCCCCACACACACACTTCTTCATCTCTTCCATTTGGACTCCTGGCTTTGACTTCGGTTTGGACCTCAATGTGCTTGACTCCGCCTGCCTCTGACCATGGCCTGCTTCTGCTTCTGATTGTACTCCTCCTGTCCCAGTCAAGAAACTTCCAGTATGCTGCCTGTCTCTGACCACAGCCTGAACCTGACTTTGGTGCTTGCTGCTTCCCCTGACTGCTGCTTGTGTGACTTCGCTTCCTTCTTTGTTTTGGCCCACAATGATTGTATTTCAACGGATCTTCACCTCCACAGAGGCCCGTACCTAAGACAAGTCGGCCCTGGCACCCGAAGGCTCAGCCTCAGGGGAACGTGGGCTGTGTATTGGCAAAGCTCCAGTTGGGACTCTGCTTCAGCCGCTCTGCCCGCCGATGATGGGGACCTGCAGGGCTCCTCCCTGTGGAACTGCTGACTCCTCCTTGGCATAAGGGTCCACATCCGCAACATATTCTCAAGCCCCTTGCTTGAAAACAGAGTGAAATAAAAGATTAGAAAAACATTTTTCATCTACAGAGAAAACAAAGTGCACTTTTAGAGTCGCTCGCTGACCCTGTGCTTAGCTTTGGTTTGGGGTGCTTGCTACTTAGTAGCAGGAGGACATCTATAATAAATCTCTGTGAGAGAGTTACAGGGTATAACATCAAGGTACTACTACTGCAGCTGACAACGCGCCAGTGCCTGCGGGAATGACACAAAGACTATCATGTTCTTGCAGCAGTGGTCTTTGCATACTGCAGTGACTTAGAAAAACTGTCCTGCTTTCTCTTTATAAATGAGTCCATGTGATACTGCACTGTACTAATTGTGATGGATGATATGGGGTAGGTATGTGAGCCCTTAATGCTGCGGTGCAGTCCACGCAGCCTCAAGGGTTTGCCCCCCCCCCCGAAGCCTATGCCAGCAGCTGACGAATGTGCCATGTACTGGGGACAGCCTGGAGCTTCATCCTTACCAGTCGCTTCCTCCACAGGTTGAGCCCTTGGATTCTGGTGGCTGGCAGGGGCTTAGGCGAGTTCCTAGGGCAAGGGGGAGTAGTTAGAGTCCATGCAGAATGAACAGCAGTCTTACAGAACAAATGCTGGGGTCCAGGTGAAAGGGTCAGGTCCAAGCAGCAGGTTCAGGTGAGAGGTCAGGTCCAGGCGGCAGTGGGGTCAAAGCAAGAGGTCAGGTCTGAAGCAACAAGCCAAGGGTGGACGTGAACATATACAGGAGACACTGACGATGGCAACGAGGAAGACAGGCTGAACAGGCTGGGCTGGAAGACAAACCAAATCTGGACGAGGCTGGACTGGAAAGCAAGACAAGGCTGGACAAAGAAACAGGAACCAGGAATGCAGAGAAACAGCACATACTGCACAGGATGCAGGAGACCTGTTACTGAAGTGTCTTCTGCTCCTCAGAGGGAGCCTTACATAGAGAGCAGGCAATGATGTCATTAGGAGGCACCAAGTCAGCTTTCTCGCCGCAGGAGAGTGTTCACGGCGTTGGGGCGAGTCTGGCGATTGTGGGGCATTCCGTGAGCTGCATTTCTTAACACTAATTTTGTGTGTATACCTCTTGCACTAAATTGTGTTACTTATTTTCTTAGGGGGTAATTGTCAAAAGGGTTTACATGTGTGAATATAACATGTAGGTGTAAAGTGCACTGTGCAAAGCTCTGATCAGAAAAATCTTCTTCTGCTCTTTGAAGAGAGATTGGCTGCACAAAGATGACATCTTTGTCACAAGGGGTGGGGCTGGCTGGCCCCAGGAATTACCAACAACTCAGGCCTTCTGGTTCAGTAAAACTGTGCAAAGAGACAGGTGTAAAGTGCACTGGGCAAAGCTTTTTCCCACTGCTGGCAAGGTCCTTTTGAAGGGAGAGTAGCCGCACAAGATGATATCAATAATGTAGATAATGGTGAGCCAGTGGATGTAGTGTGTTGGATTTTCAGAAGGCAATTGTCCCATGAGAGACTCTTGAAAAAAATAAAAGCCATGGGATGGGAGGCAATATCCTATTGTGGATTGCAAACAGGTTAAAAGATTAGAAGTGGAGAAAGGTAAACAGTGGACTGCCTCAGGAAGCTGTACTGGAACTTGTACTTTTATAAAAATATGTTATATAAAAATACCCTTATGACCAACGATTTATGCCTTTCGCTTTTATGACTACTGATGCTTTGTATATAGTTGTTATGTATGTTTATATTTATAGTTTTCACTATTTATTGATCTATTAATTTGCATTGCCTACTCCCCCTGTTATCTGTATTGTTATCGGTTATATGTAAGGGTGCTGCCCAAAGGTTTTTTGTTCTTTGTGAACCGATGCGATGTGCGAACGGCTATCGGTATATAAGAGACTTTAAATAAATAAATAAATAAATAAATAAATAAATAAATAAATATTAAAATGATATGGAAAGGGAACAATGAGTGAAGTGATCAAATTTGCAGATGATACAAAATTATTCCGAGTTGTTAAATTGCAAGTCAATTGTGAAAAATTGCAGGAGGATCTTGTGAGACTGGAAGACTGGGTATTTAAATGGAAGATGAAATTTAATGTAGACAAGTGTAAACTGACGCACATGGGGAAAGGTAACCCACAGTGTAATCACACAATGTTAGGTTCCATATTAGGAGTTACCACCCAAAAAAAGGATCTGGGTGTCATCATGGAAAATACAGTGAAATCCTTGATTCAGTGGGTGGCAGCAGTCAAAAATTTACAAACGGAATGTTAGGAATTATTAGTAAGGGAATAGAGAATAAAATGGATAATGTCATGTGTCGCTCCATGGTGAGGTCACACTTAGAGTAAGTAGTGTGTTCAGTTTTGGTCACCACATCTCAAAAAAGATATAGTTGCATTGGAAAAGGTTCAGAGAAGGTCAACCAAATTGATGTATTGGATGGAACAGCTCCCCTATGAGGAAAGGCTAAAGACGTTGGGGCTGTTCTGCTTGGAGATGAGATGTCTGATTGAGAATATGCTAGAATTCTATAAAATCATGAATGAAATAAAATGGGTAAATACAAATCGGTTATTTATTCTTTTGAAAAATACAAAGATTAGGATACGCTCCATGAAGTTAATAAATAGCACATTCAAAACTAATTGGAGAACATTAGTTTTCATTCTACTCACAATTAAGCTCTGGAAATCATTACTGGAGGATGTGGTTAAGGCAATTAACATAGCTGGGTTTTAAAAAGATTTGGACACGTTTCTGAAGGAGAATTCAATACATTGTTATTAACCATGGAGACTTTAAAAAATATCCATGACTTATCACTGTACAATAGCAGCACGAAATCTATTTACTGTTTGGATCTTGCCAGCTACTTGTGATCTGGATAGAGCACTGTTGGAAATAAGGTACTGGAATTGATGGACTCTTTGTTTGACCCGGTATGGCAAATTCTTCTGTTGTTATGTTCTTATGAGGTTTAGGCAGGCTTGTTGGCTGGCTAGGGGGGAGGCTGAGGAAGGACAGTTGGCTGGGGTGGGTGACAGATTGAAACAGATTGATTGGCTGGCTGGGGGGAGTTGAGGTAGGTTTGTGGGATGGCTGAGGAGAAAGTTGAAACAGGTTGGTTGGCTGGTTGGGGAGAGGTTGAGGCAAGCTGGTTGGCTGCCTGGGGGTGTAAGGATAATGCAGTCTGAGAAAGGGTGAGGTTAAAGCAGGATTGTTGGCTGACATGGTGGGGTATTGAGGCAGGCTAGTTGGCTGACTAAGGGAGATAGCTAGGGAGGCTGGTGGGTGGAGGGGCAGGCTGGTTGGCTGATGGGAAGGAAATTGTTGGTTGTGGACAGTCTGGCTGGGGTAGCAAGGATAATGACTGACAGAGAGCAGGCCTAAGGCCCATGGAAGAGGGCTGTTTGTGTGTGTATGTTTGTGTATGAGAGAAAGAGAAGAACTGCAGAGTTGGGATGAGAGAGAAAGAGGTTAGAGAGAGGTGGAATGGAACAAGATTAGAATAGGAAGTAGGAACACCTTCCTCTCTTCCCCCAATCAGGATGTCTACTTGAACCTCAAAACCTTTCTTCCTTCCTTTAACCCCATCTCAGATTCTCCCTCTTCCCCATCTGTCCTCCCTATATTCTTCTTGCTCTTTCTCATCCTTGCGCTCCCCCCTCTTCTCTCCCTTCCCCCTCTTTGGTTCTCTCTCCATCCTCAGTCCTCTCACTTTCTCCTCACCCCCCATCCTTGGTTCTTTGCTGGAGCAGTGGGGAAGATGGGGGTAAGAAGAAAAAGGGAGGAGGGGAGAAGCTACAGGGCATGGTGGAAAGAGAGATGGGTGGGGGGAGCAAAATAACACAGGAGTGGGACAGGAGGTGCTACTTTGTGGCCACCAAGCTCCTGTTGTTGTTCTTGTGGGTGTTTGGAGTGTGATGTACAAAACATCTCTCATTCTCCATAAGAACAGTGACCTGAGCTCAGCAGTTCCAACATAACACCTCCTCACCCCCCCTCCCCCCACCACCACCACCACAACCTCCACACCATCCTCTACAAGAATGATGGCAAGGAAATAAATTTCTGTTTCTAATTTTCAAGTTTTATACTGCATACAATATCTGTCAGAGAAAGAATGCTGAGCTTGATGGACCTTGATCTGATCCAGCATGACATTTCTTATTTTCTTATGTGGTCAACTATTCTGTAGAGTACTTGTAGAGTACAGAGTTTCTCTGTACTCTACAAGTGTAATTGAACTGAGGTATTCTGCTGGTGTGTAGGCATCTGTAGCAGTCTTACTCACTGTGTTTTCTCAATAGGAAGAGTATTGGTGTTCTAGGGCATGGTGCAATAGGTCCAAAGCTGCCTTTTCATAGGTAGGGTTATTGCTGTTTGAGTCTTGTGAGTTTTATTTTATCTATTTATTTATTGCCATTTACTAATTGCTTTCCAGATAAGAATCTTATCACCCAAAGCGATGCACAAAATAAAAACAAATGATACAAAAATTAGCATAACATAAATTACTTAAAAATCATAAACAATACAACAATACAACCATAAAATGCAGCAATTTAAAATTAGTATCAGTCCTGAAAGAAAGTGAGAGAGTGAACTAACACACCCCTAAAAATAGTTAAAACAGCCTGGATGACATAAGTTCTTAATTTTTTACGAAATCTTAACAAATTGTCCTCTCCTCTCACCTCCACAAGTTTCATATATTTGGGATGGCATTTGCAAATGACCTAAGGCCCAAATGTGAGTGTTTAAATTTTCTCACTGATGGAAGTTGTAAATATTGTCCTCCTGAAGAACATAAATTTCTTTTAGGGACATTTCATTCCAAAGTACCCCTTAAAGAAGGAGAGCCCAAACTATTTAAAACCTTAAATGCCATCACCAAATTCTTAAATACAAATCTATCCATAATAGGTAGCCAATGTAAATCATATAACAACGGTTTGGCAGAACATCTATGAGATTTGCTTAGGATGATTCTTGCTGCGGTATTTTCAATCACTTGTAGTTTACGAATAAATTTACCTTGTAAACCCATACGAATTGCATTGCAATAATGCAAAGATGAAATGATCAGAGCAAAGGCAACCACCTTGAGAGCTGTCAACCACAGCTATGGTTTCAATTCTCTCAACAACTGAGTTAATGCTGCAGTTTTCTTTACATGTGCTGAGGTGTTTTTAAATATTTTTTTTTTGGGGGGGGATTATTTTGTAGTACAAAATGTATCTGGTAGTGGATGGAGTTTGAGCTATTCTTACTTAAATGACAACAGAATTTGAATAGTTTTGGAATGGTGAGGTGCACAGGGAAATAACCTGCTTTACCCCATGTTTGGAGGTGTGTGGGGAGGAGAAGAGGAGGGTTCTTTAGATAGCGAGTACCGGTATATATTTAAAGAACTGGAGGTACAGAATTTAAGTTTAATTTGTCTTACACATGCAATGACAAGAATGTGCTTCACTCTTAAGCCAGGGTATGTTGGTATGATTTCATTCTCTCAGATTTACTGCCAGTGCTCTGCTTGGAGCCTTCATTGTGCCAAATGACTTCCTTCTGAAGCTCGTATGGTACAACGTACGCAGGCAAAATATCAAGGCAAGCTTGGAAGTTCTTTTTAAACAGACAACTGATGTCCAAACAATTAGGATTGTTTCTCTGTCTCTAGGCCACATTTTCTTGATCTCTGATTGCATCTCGCTGTATGCATAGTGCAGAATAGTCGCTTAGTACTGACACTTCTAGTAGCTATGCTGTTTATGTCATTTCGCATTTACCTTTTGTCAGGTTAATTAGTACTGCTTGGTCTGGGAATGCAAATGATGTCCTTGAAGAATGTATGTAAGAAAGAAATAACTAACAGTAAACATAAAATCAGAAATTGAAAGCGGGAGCTGGGGGTGGAGTTGGGGTGGAGCCTGGTTGGCAACCCCAACCAAAAGGGCATTCTGCTGCCCCCGACAGACACCACTCCTCAAAAACCCCTCACTGGACCCTACCTGCCCTGTCAACTGTCTCCCTCCTCCCTTTTCTTTCCAAACTATTTCAATGTCCTGTTCCACCACCACTAACCTACCCTTGACTTTCTTTCATCTCAAGCCTGTCTTGATCCACTCCAGTCTATTTTTCACGCTCAGCCTTCCACAGAAACAGTCCTAGCCAAGGGACATTGTTCAGTCCTTATTCTCTGTGACTTATCTCCTGCACTGACACAATTGATCTTTACCTATTCCTTGATACTCTGCCTCCATTGAATTTCAGGATTTTTCAGAATTAAATGGGGAATCTGGGACCAGTTCAAGAAGTCTGCACCCCTCCCAGTGAGATATTTCGGTTCTCTCCTGCACTGATGAGTGCCATGAAGAATAGGAGAGCAGCAGTGGCTCAGGCGGTGGTAGGAGAGAAAGGGGCTGGGATGGGAGGTCAGTTGGCTTGGACCCCCCAAAAAAAGGAATTTGCTTCCCATGCATCAATGTCTTCAGTTTCACTAACAGACCTCTAATCTATTAACACTGAGTCATCAGTTTTAACTAATTACATAAGAGCATTACTCTGGCTTGGGAAGCCTTAAACCTTCCCCTCAATATTTTTCATAACATTTCTATTACTCAGCATCTTTCAGACATCTTACTTTGGGTTTTTTTTTTTAAAGTAAAGTGCCTTGAATATTTTGTTTTTTTGCTGCATATTCACATACTATTTATAGTGAGACTTAAAGGCCCGATTTTAAAAGGCCCGCGCGCATAAAAAAAATGGTGGCTACGGGGGCGGCTGGGTCTCGCTCACGCTGTGCGCATTTTAGAACGGGCTTGGCCACATGTGTAACACACCCCCCCCCCCCCCGTTGTGCGCAGCAGCGCTGAACCCTGCAAAAGGGCTGGGCCGTGGACATGGTCCCCGAAGGGAGGGGTGGGGCGGGAGCGGACTGGGACAGCGCGATTAGCTGCTGTCCCGGGAAAGCGCATGCCGGCAGTTGGCAAGCGTGCGGAGGTTACTTCTGCTACTGAGTAGCAGTAAGTATAAAAATGTAAAAAATGGGGAAGGATAGGGTTAGTTTAGGGGTCAGGAAGGAGAGAGGTTGTGGGAGGAAGGATAGGGTTAGGGGTAGGAAAGTTCCCCCCCGATCTGCTCCTTAATTTAAGTGGACTAGGAGGGAACTGGGCAAAGGCCCGATCGCGTCGTTGCATGTACTATAGAATATCCACCACCCCCCCCCCCCCCCCCCGTGCGTGAGTCATGGGCCGCCCGCACACACGGATGTTAAAATCTGACACATGTGCGCGTGGATATCGCGTTTTATAACATGCGCAGGACGACGAGCACATGTTATAAAATAATCGTGTCCATGTGTGTGCGCACCAGGAACCGCATGCCCATGGACGTACAAGCGGATCTTTTAAAATCAACCCTTATGTTCTTATCCTGCCACATTTTTTTTTGCAAATCTCTGCTTAGTAGTATAATTACTCTTCTTGGGGAGCCTAAGGAGGAGGTGAGAGGCCCAAGTTTACCTGCACTTGGCGTGGTTCCCCCGGAATATCTTGTTTGAATCCCCTAATCAGCCCGAGAGACCCGGCTGACCGCAGGACGGTGCAAGTGGGCGGAGCCGAGTGACGTGAGTGGCGGAAGGGTGGCCCTTGCCCTATAAAATCAGGAGGCAGACGCCGAACTTTGGGAGCCTAAGGAGGAGGTGAGAGGCCCAAGTTTACCTGCACTTGGCGTGGTTCCCCCGGAATATCTTGTTTGAATCCCCTAATCAGCCCGAGAGACCCGGCTGACCGCAGGACGGTGCAAGTGGGCGGAGCCGAGTGACGTGAGTGGCGGAAGGGTGGCCCTTGCCCTATAAAATCAGGAGGCAGACGCCGAACTTTGGGAGCCTAAGGAGGAGGTGAGAGGCCCAAGTTTACCTGCACTTGGCGTGGTTCCCCCGGAATATCTTGTTTGAATCCCCTAATCAGCCCGAGAGACCCGGCTGACCGCAGGACGGTGCAAGTGGGCGGAGCCGAGTGACGTGAGTGGCGGAAGGGTGGCCCTTGCCCTATAAAATCAGGAGGCAGACGCCGAACTTTGGGAGCCTAAGGAGGAGGTGAGAGGCCCAAGTTTACCTGCACTTGGCGTGGTTCCCCCGGAATATCTTGTTTGAATCCCCTAATCAGCCGGAGAGACCCCGGCTGACCGCAGGACGGTGCAAGTGGGCGGAGCCGAGTGACGTGAGTGGCGGAAGGGTGGCCCTTGCCCTATAAAATCAGGAGGCAGACGCCGAACTTTGGGAGCCTAAGGAGGAGGTGAGAGGCCCAAGTTTACCTGCACTTGGCGTGGTTCCCCCGGAATATCTTGTTTGAATCCCCTAATCAGCCCGAGAGACCCGGCTGACCGCAGGACGGTGCAAGTGGGCGGAGCCGAGTGACGTGAGTGGCGGAAGGGTGGCCCTTGCCCTATAAAATCAAAAGGCGGCGGCGCCCCGCCGTCGCGGCGCGCTGCCTAAGCCGCGCGCTCCGTAAGGGGCGCGCCGACTTGGTCCGGCTTAGGCCGGCGAAGGCTGAGAGGCTGCCCAGATCGCTAGCTTGGACATTGCTCAACCCTCCGAAAGGATTACAAAGAAAATACAGAATCGGGCGAAAGTTACAGCTTTTGTTCCGGTCAAGATTTGGGAGTGACAGTTTTCCTATGCCGCATACAAAGCGCAAGGGTAAAATCAGGCAGGATGCCTCAACCCCTGCCAGATCAAGCCCTAAGCAAACAACGCTGACCACTTTTTACCCGGCATCGGAGATAGCGGCCCCTGAGGTTCCCGCTACAGAAGGGGTAGGTTGAGCAAACTTCTCTTCTGGAGGGAGATGTGACTCTCAGTCCCGGGGCCCCCAATTACACCACCACCACCTGTGATCACTTCCACTGCCACAGCAACTGGCTCGTCAATGGAACGTATATCGTTCCTTCAGTCGAGCCCGATTGAGGAGAGCTGTGACTTTAAAGAAGTGTATGAAAGGGGAAGAAGAGATGAACTTCCCCTTGTCCAGGGAGAGTTAGCGGTTAAGGGGAAAATTTCTGGCCCTAACCGAAGTATTGAAACACCTGGTGCGAGTGCCACTCCCCCTATGGAGTCTGCCTCAAACCAGAAACAGGAAAGCCCTCAAGTTTTATTATTTACACCAATGCCTGATAAGAAATCTGTCACATTAGAAATGTTATGGCAAGCCATGTCTGCACTTCAAAATAATATAATGAAACTTAATGTAAATATTAAAGACATGCAAGAAGTCCTGTTGAATATAAACCCTATTGTTACAAACTATGGGGCAACTTTGAAAAAAGTTGAGGACGAGATAACCACTATTAAAGAAGTTCAATCTACTATTATCCAAGGTGAAAGTATAGTTAAAAAAAAAGTGGAAAATTTGGAGAATTCCATTAGATATTTGAATTTGAGGATGGTAACTTCCCAAAATTGTAAAATGATATCTTTACAAGAACAATTAAAAAATTATTTTATTGAAATTTTACAAATACCCTTGGATAAGTTACCGGTGGTTGTAAATGTTTATTTCATAGATAAAGATCAGGGTATAAGTCCCCCTCAGTAGTACAAGAAACATCTCTTAATGTAACCGAATTAATTGAGACCCTCATTTAGTTCACAGGTGGAGAGAAGAGGCACTCTTTAGTGAAATTTGCTCTATCAATAGATAGAGACAAAGTGTTAAAAAAGTTTATGTTAAATAGAGCCACTCTCTACCTGGGACAAAAAATATGGGTCTACCCGATGTTTCTAAGGAAACACAGCAGAGACGGAAAAAAGTTCATAATGTTAGCCAATTTGGCAAGGACATTTGGTATAAATATAATAATTAGATTTCCGTGCAAATGTGTTATGCATAGAGAAGGGAAAAAGATTGTTTATTACGATCCAGCTCATTTAGAAAGTTTCTTGGATGAGTGCAAGAAACAGAAGGAGAGTAGTAGCACTTAATTCTTGTTTATCTTGAACACCAGGTAAATTGGATAGTAGTAGAAGTACACTCCGTGTTCTGTATATTATTTAAAAATTATGATAATAATTTAATTGCTCAACTTAAGCTCCCATTTGTTTAGTAACAGGAGTTTAGGTGAAAATATGTTATGCGTGAATATGTTTTCGAAATTAGATTGAAGTTACCCTGCTCCTAAGGATGTTCAAATGTAATTTTGAATATATGTATTAATTGCATGAAAATAGTTGTTGTGCAAAATATAAATAAAGAATTAAAAAAAAAATAATAATAATTACTCTTCTTATGCATTTTATACTTTTTACTCCTCCTTGATTCTTAGCAATGACATTTCTGTTGAACTGCTAGGAAAAAAAAGCATCGTTCACAAAGTAAAACGGACAAGATGGAAAAGATTACTTATATATGGTAAATCATCAATTGGCATTCTTATCTGTAAGTTTACTCAAGCTCTTCTCAGTCTTTGTATGTTGTATCCAATTCCCAAAACATCTATAAATATTGCACATGTGCATCAAGAAAGAACAAAAAATTCCAAAGATGCTATGGACAGAAAACACCAGAACACAGACCGGCAGGCAGCTACAAAAGCAGATTATTTCAATATATCACCTATCTCATGCTTTTATTGTTTTTCCAGTGGCTTATCAACTGAAAAGGGATATATGAAACGAATAAAGAGGGCTGCAGTAGAAAATAGAGTCTGCAGTTTATACATCTAGAAAGACTAATTTTCCCAGAGAGTTCAAATAGAGAGAAAACAAGGATTAAGAAACTGTAGTAAGGGAGCAGGTTCAACTTCTAGATACCCAAGGGGATGCTCAGGGTCAGACCCAGGTCTCGGAGCCAGACTTCATAAGAACATAAGAAGTTGTCATACTGGGCCAGACCAAGGGTCCATCAAATCCAGCATCCTGTTTCCAACAGTGGCCAATCCAAGTTACAAGTAACTGGCAAGTACCCAAACACTAAGATGGAACCTAACATCGTGAACTACAGCATGGGTTATTTTTCCCTATATGCATCACCATGCACTTGTCCATATTAAACTTCATCTGCCATTTGGATGCCCAGTCTTCCAGTCTCACAATGTCCTCCTGCAATTTATCACATTCCACTTGTGATTTAATTACTCTGAATAATTTTGTATAATCTGCAAATTTGATTACCTCACTTGTCGTATTCCTTTCCAGATCATTTATAAAAATATTGAAAAGCACCAGTCCAAGGGAGATCCCTGAGGCACTCCACTGTTTACCCTTTTCCACTGAGAAAACTGACCATTTAATCCTACTCTCTGTTTCCTGTCTTTTAACCAGTTTGTAATCCATGGAAGCACATCACCTCTTATCCCATGACTTTTTAGTTTTCTTAGTAGCCTCTCAAGAAAGACTTTTTCAATTGCCTTCTGAAAACTACATCTACTGGTTCATCTTTATCCACATGTTTATTAAATCCTTCAAAAAAATGAAGCAGATTTGGAGTCTTGTCATCAACCTCTTCTTTGGCACTTGCAAGCCAAATGACGTCATCCACTGGGGTTAGATAGAGTTAATTAACTGGGGTTTGCGCTGGAGTTGCAAGTGCAAGTGCCGAAGAAAGAAGAGGATGAAAAGCTCATGCCAGAGTTGCAAGTGCCGAAGAAGGAAGCGGAAGAAGAAGGAGGTCCAAGGCCTGGGCGTCACCATGGGCTGAAACCCAGGCATTAGGTCCTGGCCTCCTAGCCAAGGCCCCTGTGTTGTTCCTAGGCCCAGACCCAGGCCTGACACCATAACCTGGGCTCTGGGTCAGCTCACAGCATCAAGCCTGAGTCTGGGCTGAGGAACCTGCATCAGGACCTGGCCACTGGGCCGGGTTATGGCCTCAGATCTGGGTTCAGGCCCCGGTCTAGGCTGAGGCCCCGGTGTCAGGATCCTGCCTCCAAGTTGTGTCGCAGCATTGGGCCTGGGTCCAGGCTGAGGCCCCAGTATTGGAACCCAGCCTCCGGTCAGGCCGAAGCCTTGGCCTTGAGTAGGTTCATGCTGCAGTGACCTACTGTGCCCTCGGCCTATGCAAGGCCTAGGCTTCAGCCTGAGCCTAGGCCAAACCTGTTGGATCCCCACTGGACTGAGTAAGTGGGGACCAGGGGGGATCCTGACCCTGGCATTTTTTTGGGCAAGCGGATGGGAGGCCCTAGGGGGTCTCATTTTCTTTTACTGGCTGGTTTTTTTTCTGTTTTTTTAATTGTTTGATTTGTTTTTTTCTCACAAATCAAGCAATCCACAAACCGAAATGAATGGAAAATACCCCCCCCCCCCCAATAACAAACCAAAACCAAAAACATTTTTTTCCTCTTGTACATCCCTAGCAGACAAACTAAATGAATTATTTGCATAAGTCTTTACTGAGGAGGATGTTGGGTATATATCCACAACAGAAATGTTCTGGTGATGATTCTGAGCAAGTTAAGCAAATCACTGTGTATCTGAAAGATGAAATAGCTTGAACTAACTAACTAACTAACTAACTAAAGAGTAACAAATATCAGATGATATTCAACTCAGAGTATTGAAAAATCTCAATCATGAAATTCTAAACTAGCAATCTGTAACCTTTCATTTAAAACAGCCAAAGGATCTGAACATTGGAGCATGGTCAGTGCAATGCTAATTAAAAAAAAAAAAAAAAGAGTAATCTGGGAAACTAAGAACTGGTGAGCCAGATGTTGGTGCTGGGCAACATGGTAGAAGTCATTCTTAAAAACAAAATTACTGGACATGTAGACAGACATCACTTAATGGGGAAGAGTCAACATAGTTTTAGCAAGAGGAAGTCTTGCTGTACCAATCTTTTAGATATTTTTGAAGGTGTGAATATGCATGTGGATAAAATTGAACCCAATCAACTTAGTGTGTTGAATTTTAAGACAGCATTTGACATAATAGACTAATCAGAAAATTAAAAAAGCATGTATCACTCCATGGTACAACCAAACAAGAGTTTCTGATTTCTACAGCTCAAAAAAGATATTGTGGAACTAGAAAAGATATAGAGAAGGGTGGCCAAAATGATAAAGGGGATAGAACCGCTCCCTTATGAGGGAAGATTAATGAGGTTAGGCTCTTCAGTTTGGAGAAGAGATAGCTAAGGGAAGAAATGAAAGAGGTCTATAAAATCATGAGGGGTGAAAAATGTGTAAATAAAAATTGATTGTGCATCCTTTCAAAAATGAAAGACTAGGGACACTTCATGAAGTTGATGTAATGCTTTCTCCATGCTTTTATCATTTTGCTGTAAACCGAAGTGATATGTAATTCTGTTACATGAATATCGGTATAGAAAAGTTCAAAATAAATAAATAAAGAAGTAGCACATCTAAATCAAAACAGAGAAAGTATTTTTTTCACGCAACACATTCTTAATTAAACTCTGGAATTCATTGCCAATGCCAGAGGATGTGGTAAAATCAGTTAACATAGCTGGATTTAAAAAAAGGCTTGGACACGTTCCTGGAGGAAAAGTCCATAGATCACTAATATCGAGGTAGACTTGGGGAAAGTCACTGCTTACCATGAGTAGCATAGAATCTATCTACCGTTTGGGGATCCTGCCAGGTACTGAGACCTGGATTGACCACTTTTGGAAAAAGAATTCTGTACTTGATGGATCCTTCATCTGACCCAATATGGTGGTTCTTATGGGATAGAAGGCAGTGCCCTGTTGTAGACTGGTAACTGGTGAAGTATGAGAAACAGAGATTAGGACTAAATGGTTAATTTTCCAAATGGTGACAGTTGGCCACTTTCATACATTTACCCTTAGGATGAATCTATATTGAAAGTGATGGCATAGGGCCCTACTAGCCCACCAGGGATGTTACAGTACATCAAGGGAGAGAAGGCTGGGATAGAGGAGGGGGGTCACTGGTTATGGGTTTGGGGGGTAGAGGCATGAGGGGAAGGTTAGAAAAAGGGCAGGCTTTGGAAGGGAGGACAAGGGCTTGCACCACAATCATTTTTTTTAAACACCATTGAGGCCACCTCATGGGGTGGTAAAAAGTTTGGACAGTGGGTATCACCAGACTCCATGGGTTTGTCAGTACTAGGGGGGTGCTAATCAGGCTGATTGGCACCTTTAATTCATGTCCCCAAGACCACAGGTACATGCATGCAAGCCTCTGGGGAACGTTAGCTATAACTCAAGAGTTGTAACAAACTTTACATGAAATAAGGCAGCTGCAAAATTTTGAGGCAAGTCTTGATATTTCATTTCCATGAGATTGCCAAGTAATGAGCTGAATTACCTGCATTTACATACAAAGCAGCTCATTATCATAATTGCCATATTGGGGGAGATAATGCACAATATTTAAACATCATGTGTTATCGCTGCATTAGGCCATTTACTGCACAGTAAATGCTGTTTACCGTGCAGTAAATGCCTAATCCCTTTAGACTGTAAGCCTTCTTGCTTTGAAGTGAATGACCTGTCATGAAAAGCAAAACATAAATCATTTAAAAAAATGATTGCAAAATTCATTATTGTGTGCCTATATTTAGAATTATTTTTCCCTATATGCATCACTTTGCACTTCTCCACATTAAATTTTATCTACCACTTAGATGTCCGATTCCTCTCTCCAGCAAGGTCCTTTTGCAGTTCTTCACAATCTATGCATGTTTTTACAATGTCAAATACATTTTGTGACATCTGCAAATATGTCTAGCCTGACTGTTATTATAGATGGCTTATAAGTATGATTAATAAATAAATAATCAGTACCTCATTCATAACCTACGTTTCCAGATCACTGTGTAAATGTTCAGTAGTACCCATTCCAGTACAAATCCCTGGGGCATTTGACTATTTACCTCTCTACAATAGTAAAACTGGCCATTTAATCCAAATCTGTTTCCTACCTTTTAAAAAATTGCCATCCTACACCTGGGCATTGCCTCCTAACCTGTAACTTAGCATTTTCCTGAGGAGTTTCTCATCATGAAATTGTTAGATATTTTTTGAAAATCTAGATACAGACTATCAACCAGATTGTTTATGCTACATGTTTATTTACCACTTCAAAACTATTCTAATAGATTAGTACGGTAAGCCTTCACTTTGCTGAATCCATTTTGGCTATTCCCTATTAACCTATGATGATTCAAGTGGCCAATAATTCTGTTCTTAAGAATAATTTCTACTATTTTGCCCAGCACCAATTTTAGGCTCAGGAGTCTAGAATTTCCCAGATACCCATGGAGCCCTTTTTAAGAACTGGCATTATTTTGACTACCATCCATCCATTCTCCTGTCAAGGTGATTGATTTGTATAAAAGGTTACAGATTTCTTTTAACAGGTATGCAAT
This sequence comes from Rhinatrema bivittatum, assembly GCF_901001135.1. Taxonomy (NCBI): domain Eukaryota; kingdom Metazoa; phylum Chordata; class Amphibia; order Gymnophiona; family Rhinatrematidae; genus Rhinatrema; species Rhinatrema bivittatum. Next base: position 75,083 of record NW_021820771.1, on the reverse strand, counting down.
TTAATGTCTGAGTTCTTTTAGAACTCTGTTTAGAATACCATCCCAGCCTGGTGATTTATTAATCTTTAGTTTGTCAAATTATTCTATTACAGCTTCAATTCTTCTAAACTGTCATCTTGAAAGATTGTTACAAGTAAGGGTATCTCCTCAACATTGTCTTCAGTAAAGATGGAAAGAAAGAAATCATTCAGTTTCCTACTAAAACCCTGTCCTTTCTCCCCCTTGTCATCTAGTTGTCTAACGGACGCCTTCACAAACTTCTTGCTTTTTATGTACTTGAAAAAGGTTTTATTATTCGTTTTTGCTTCTATAGCAAGCTTCTTCTCAAATTATTTGATAACCTGCCTTATTAATATTTTACACCTAAACTGTCAGTTCTTATCTTCTTTCCTATTCTCATTTGAGTCTGCCTTTCATTTTATAAAAGATGCTGTTTTCCTTTAATAACCTTTTTCACCTCACCATTTAACTATGCTGGCAGTTGTTTCATCTGCCTTTGCTCTTTATTAATATATTTTATCTGTATTTCCAAAGTGGTATTTTGAATAGCCTCCATACTTGTATTTTAAGAATGATGTTTGGCACCTGATCTAATTTTTATTTCTTTTCTACTGTTTTATATTTTGTACCTCTGTGAACCATTTTGAAGGAATTGCTCTAAATGACAGTATAGAAAAGTCACTAAATAAATAAAAATAAATAAATACTTCATGCAAACTTTTTACCTTCACAACTGCTCCTTTTAGTATTATTCTAACTAAATTTCTTCGTTCCTCATAGCTTCCTATTTTAAAGTTATATGCTACTACAGTAGTTTTATTTCATATCCTCCATCCAGTGATTATGTCAAATTTGATTGCATTATGATCACGACTGCCAAGCAGCTCCACCATCTTTATCCTTTGTATTAGGTCCTAGTCCCTTATAGTATTAGATCTAAAGTAGATCTCCATCTCATCTGTTCCAGGACCAGCTGCGCCAATGTGGTAAAAAAAAGCCTTAATGGGGAGAAAACACATGATATTTCAATATTGTCTGTTATCGACAACACCTCCCTCTACCCCTCCAGCACAACAGGGCAATGCGATAATTAGCATGCCTACCCCTAGACCCCCCCCTTGATGGTACCTCAAGATCTCTGATGTTCTAATGGGGTTCAGAGTGCCCCTGGGGATCAGAGTGCTCCATAGGGTTCTGCACTCAGCACTTCCATTTTCAAATTGGCACCAGCTAGCCACATACAGTAAAAAGTTTTGTTATATTTACTCGGTTAATCTGTTATACTGTATCATGTCACCCAAAAGGCCTGCCTTTGAGACATCCTGTTCTATGTAAACCGGTGTGATATTTTGAATCGAATATCGGTATAGAAAATTAAATAAATAAATACCGTCTTCTGTCCTTATCATGTGATGGGGCAAAAGTATAAAATAGGCTGACCTTCACTCATCTTTAGCACTGATAATCATATAGTATCTGTAGGTACTGTGCTAGGTAGCACATGAATCATTGTGAACATCAATGTGCTTTGGGAGTCTGAGACGGAACCATCAGAAGGTAAGAGAAACTGGGATATAAACCTAAAAAAATGAAACAATGATAAAGGCAGGAATGGGGTGGAGGTGGAGAATTTGAGGGCAAAGAGGATTGAGAAATTTCAGAGGAAGCCTGGTGGATCAGATATTTTAAACTGCGGGATGAGGGTCGGGGGAATCAGTCTTAGATCTGGGGATGTGGAAGAATTGTGTGTTTGGGAGGGGGGTCCATTTTATTGAAGTAAAGGTCTCCTCCCAATTGTAAACTCCTACCATGTCACGTCTATGTGCTGACAGTTTACTATAGGTCCAAGGGAAGAGGTGCTAAGGTAATGATATGCAGAACACATGCATCCTCAGCATTTCAATATGTGTGTACCTCAATAGTTATTTCAGATATAATCCCCGCTCCACTTTCCTTTGGTGCACAAGGGCATGGCCAGGCGGTGTGCGACCGTCATGCACCCTTTGAGGCTGCTAGGTTTTTCTGACAAAGGCCAAGACTCGCTTCAGGGCACTTAGGATGTGCAGTTCTACGATACCTCCAGCACATGAACCTCACAGCCAGGCAGGTTTGGGGTTGCTCAAAAACAGAAGTTGAGCAGGGTACCTTGAAATGGTAAAGATTTGATAACATGTGCATCTTCTGGTAACATCCATAAACAGAAACAAAAATTGCCGAAACAGCCTCATACAAAGGTCATCGATCAGCGGCAGAAGAATCCTAGAATCCTATCCGCACCCTCCTTAGAGTACCCAGACAAACACTGACGAACTGCAGGGCAGAATGAGATCCTTCCCATTCCAGTAAGCTCTCCTATGGGAATAATCTTGGAGTAGACTTCAGAAGAAATGTCTTCTTCCTTTATCCTGGGTGCAGCAGAGTTCTTTAACAACAGAGAACACTGCTTCTTGGAATTTGGGCTACTTCTGAGTGAAACTCCACTTCTCTTTCAGTAAGAATCAATGCCAGATTCCTTTCTCAGAGCCCCTGCCAGCTGCTCAAAACATTTGTTTCCCTCTCCTGCAACTCAAAGGTCTCCAGTTTTGAGTCCTGACTTGCACAGAATCTTCTGGGCTCCTTCAGTGTATGAAATATAAAACTCATTCTGACACCTCCCAAATGGAAAGCATCAGAAATCCACCACACCTTGTCTCTGACCTTAACGCTTTACATCTGTGCAGCTGCGGGCATCACAGATTTTTAACTTGTGCCCTGACAGACATGCACTAATGTTAGCCCACACGTTTCTTAGTGCATGTTTAAAGGGGAATTTTAAAAGCTGGATGCGCGCATCAATTAGGGGATACTCGGATATGTCAGGAGGGTGTGCGCCGAGTGGATTTTAAAAGCCATCTGGATGCATATGTAAATACTGCTGCACGCACAAATGAAACGTTTTCAAAAAGGGGCAGGGCATGGGCATTCTGGGATTTTAACCTAAACTTTGCACACAAATACTTCTGTGCACTGGCTCGCGCTGGGGTCCATGGCCATGTAAGTTTACTTCTGCTATGAATGACGTGTAAGCAAATCAGTAGGTTTTTAATGTTCAAACTGTTTATTAAAAGAAAACATGTTTTAACAATATAGGTTACTCTGATGCCTACTGCTCATGATATGAAACAATACAGAATTTATTTTTTGTTTATAATTATTTATCAGTCCCCATATCCTCTCCAGAAGTACCCATCCAGAATAATGTGTTCTAACCCTCGCTTGCTGATGTATTATTATTCAGCAGGTTTTTAAAGGTTGGGGCTAATGGGGGTAAGGAAGGCTAGTAAACTAGGGGGGTTTGGAAGTCCTATCCCTTAACTGGGTGAACTGGGAATGAACTGGTAAAATGGGCAATGGCGTCGGAGCATGCGTGCCTTTTAAACTCCCTCCATTTATGCAGTAGATGTGGCATTTGCACACATGTGCACAGAACTGAGCACACATGTGCAAGCGGCCAGGCTATTTTATAACATGTGCGCATGCACGCGTGTATGTTATAAAATAGCCACGTCACTGGGTGCAGGCCGACGAACGTGTGCACATGTGTGCGAGTGCGCTGGTATGAAAGTTATTGTCTAAGTAATAGGACCTTCTGAATACTAGAATTGTAAGTTCGTTGCCGGTGTTCATCATCTGTGGCGGTTCAGTGATAGATTTTGTGGCAAGGGTTATACATTTGCGGTGCACATGTGCAACAGGGTCCCCGTTTGGGTTGTTAGCTGCATCCGGGGAGCTACATTTGCTGGGGGTTCCTCCAGGGGGAGCAAGGGTCTGATAATCTTCCAGGGCCCTAGGCATATTTGTGGAAAATTCCATTGATCCAAGCCTCTACACTCTGGGCTTCCACTTAGGTGTAAGGATGACCAGAGAAACCACAGTGAAAACAAGCCAAACATAAGGGCCAGCTTCCAGTAGCCATTCATTCACTATCCTGTCTCTACTGACAGTAATGAAGAAGGCAGATTCTCTTTGGTGTTCTAAGTAAAAGTTTACTTACAGGAAAATAAAGTCCCAACCAGTATGGAAACATCAAACTACATAAAAAAAATCATAGCGATCAAAAACAATGGTTTTCATATCCTTGTTTCTCATGTTGGTCTACTCCCTGATGCATCTCCATCCAAGCTTCCCATGGACAATGTTCTCTCCACCTAGCTTGTTGTTGCCCAGGTAGAGTGTCCATCAAGCTAGGTGGAGGGAACATTGCCCAAATCTCATCTTGGAGTGAGTTTCCCCACTCCGAAGGCCATCAAATCTTCACAGAGACCACTGTTCTGTTCGTACGTCTCACGTTGAATGTGAAAGTGGCCCCCCAACCCCCTACACTAATACCTAATCCCCACCTCGAGTTACTAGGTGGGCCTCTCATAGGGATACAAATACCTGTCTAGGGAGTAGGATCTATAGCAAGTCTCTCTCTCTCTCTCTCTCTCTCTCTCTCTCTCTCTCTCTCTCTCTCTCTCTCTCTCTCTCTCTCTCTCTCTCTCTCTCTCTCTGATTTAAGCTGTTTGGAATTGTCATGGACTGCAATAAACCTTTTCTGGCAATTACTAAAACTTGCATGAGTTGTGGCAAACATTTGAATAGCTCATTTCTTTGAAGAGATGGTTAAAATACATCTTTGAGTGGAAATTAGGGTTCATCATAAATCCTATCTGTTTTGAGGGGAGATGGTGTAGCACTTCTCCCTATGAAGGCATGTGTGAGTCAGTCCTGTGGTTTTTATTTTTTTAAATGAATCCCCTTTTTTTGTTCATGATTTTAGCTCATTAAAATATTGAATCTTTTGTTAACATTTTTCCTTTATCAAATCAGATAAATTAAGAGCATTTTAATTTTTTTTGTATTTCATAGACAACTTGTCGACACATATTTAATGTATATAGATCTTTAATTAGCCTCAAATGTATTCACCAATTACTAACATGTTGCTAGGTGGTCAGTTGTTTTCTTATGAGTGGTTTTATGCTAAGATTCCCTGGGACTGCAAATCCCTAACAGTCTCCTGTTCTCTGCTTCTCTATCGTGAAGTAGCATTATCTGTCTCTGAGGTTAGGGTGTGCTCTGAATTTGAATGAATTAAGGTCCATGTTTTTAGAGTATTGTCCAGTAGCCACAATAACTAATAAAGGTTTGGGGGTTTATCAGTCAGTGGGAAAATCTGAGGTGAATTCTTTCGAGCTAGAACTACAAAGTTCCTTATTGTGCCTTTCTTCTTCGTAATTTATTTTTCCAGATGAAAGCAGTATCTTCTCAGAATGTGCTCATAGTGAAGTTAAATCAATGTACAAAAAAGTGCTTTATTTCATAAATAGTTTAAAAATAACTCTAATGCTACCAGTCTGTGTTCATTGTACTTGCACTGTGGAGATCCCTTATGTGGATGCAATCGGTCCTAGGAGGTCCGTCTTACATAATTTGGCTGGTTGCGCTTTGTGGGGAGGAACATGTGATGTCATTCACTTTCTGTCACTGCTGGCAATTGAATTGAATGTAAATGTGAGTGTGATTGGGGGGTTTTTTTCAGTTCTGAAATCATGGGGTTTTTTTTTACTTCAAAACCTTCTGCTCAAAACTTTGCAAAGATCAGAATTGTTCCAAAACAAACCAAACTTTATTGGTATTGTGAACTTCTGTATACACATTTGGAAGCAGTAAAACTGTATTTTATTTTTATTTTTCGGACATGTTTTCAGCATGTCCTCTTCTTTTCTGGTGACTTCATTCCCACAGCGGAAAAGGATGCATTGATTTTGTGGTTGGAAAACATCAATAAACAGAACAGTTAGAAACATTTTGGGAAGTTCTGAGTTAGCAAAGGTCATAGGAATCTAAACAAATATTCATTTTCTGAACCCCTTTTAAAACCAAACCCTGGTTCAAATATTTGTTCTTTTGAACCCCACAGCTTAACTACTTGTATCCCAGACTGAACTTGAATGTTTCCACAAAATAGAAGTAATTTTTTCTCATTGCCAATTTACTTATACTGGACATAGTAAAATAACCATGGACCCAGTATTTTTTTTTTTTTTTTAGATTTGTTTCTTGGAATTCTGCAGAATTAGCCTCCTAATGTTAAATTTTGGCACATACCCACTGCTACAATCGATTGGCTGCTGTCTCCAATTCCACCTCCCATTGACTAGAAATGTGCCACAGGGTCATTGCAGAATGTTGAAATCTGTGTGACAGGGGCTTTCTGAAATTTTCCAGCTATGGGCAGTGGGAGTGAGTTTCTATTTTTGAATCTTCACCTTGGATTAACCCTTGTGGGAGGCTTGTGTGGGCTATAAATATCCCTATGAGCTCCTCCACTAACTCCTACTTCTGAAATTCCAATGTGGCATACTGCCACATCGTCCGTGTCTTCATCAAAATGTGACCACTGTTGGTATAGCTTGCACCAGTGAGAGTAACCTCCACAGGGCCATAATTCAGGATCCCTTCCTACTTGATAGTCACAGGTGCTGGTAATCTGATAATTAAATCATACTGACTAAGTTCCACCAGAACTTGTGAGAAACTAATTGAATGGGTTTGGTTCTGTCTACATCAATGCGGTAGATAATCTCTGAGTATTTTCCTAGATCTTGTTCACTGCCAAAAAAAACAAAACCCCAAAGCATCTGGGTATTGCAGCAAGATGGATTGCAAATGGATCTGCTGACCCTTTGTGAGGGACTCACTTGAAGCAAGGACCAGTTCTTCCAGGTGGAGAGGACGGTGTCACTTTACTGAACTGGGGAGTTGGACAGGGCCTCCTTTTCTTTGGTGTTTATTTCTTTTTTGAATGAGGGTACTGAAGTAGCATTCACTTCTACCAAGATCCCAACGTATATTCCATGCTGTAGTCAGGCCTCTTTTGATGCCAGGTTGCAGACTCTAATGGGATCTTTTGACACCTTTTTTTTACCAGCATGCTACCTGATATGACTCCCTCCCTCAGAATGATGGGTTCAAGCACAGCTTTAGCTAAAGGTTTGGGAGTCCTTATAGTCCCCTACAACATACACTCACTCTCTGGATGAAGGGTGGTGTTTGCATCCAACATCACTCACATAGTAGTGCCGTCAGCTTCAGCTCCTCCAGTGATGCATGCAGACACAGGATCTGTCCCAGTTAAGTGGCTTTGAAAGTTACCATCCATGTCTGTGCCTCTTTTAATGAGTTCAAAAGGCTGAAGGCTCTTTGTTACGGTGAGGTCCCCTTTTTCATCATCAAGAGGATTCCTTTAGGGTCAATATTCAAACGATTTGTGTGGTTAAAATTGGCTTTTAATTACATAAACCTAACCAGTTACAAATCTGGGGCCCCCCCCCCACCCCCCTTTTCACATGCACACAATCTGTCAGCACAAAATCGCTGGATAATCAGATTTAGCTCTCTTTGTGCCCTGCTATCCTTCAGCCTTTATTTCCTGCAGGCACATTCACAGTCTTTAAGCATTCTTTGAGATTTTAGGTAGGACCTTTGTGCTTCATAAATTAAGATGAGGGGAAGCGGATGTCCCCATGGATATTTATGTTACTTGCTCTCCGTCACATTGTAATTGGTTGAAAACGTCTTTGCTTCATTAGTGTGTGGATCCATAGATCTGAAAAGATTTTGATCTGCTCACCCTTGTATAAGAGATCATTTTTACTATTAGCATTTGTTTATCCCAGAAAGATAGAAACAAGATACCATGAGCCTGGACTGTTATTTTTTTTTTTTATAATTTTTATTTAACAACCGTTTTTATACGGTTTTGTCACAAGAAGGTCAATGCGGTTTACAGGCCTCTTAGTCCATACATAAAATTTGAAGCAGTACTAACAATACAACATCTAGAGTTACCAAACTGGACATTATCTACAATCTAATCCACTAGGGGACTTCTAAAAACTGTTTTATATTCCTGCTTAGGGTACCTGTGACAGTGTATACCCAAAATGCCTTTGGAACAGCTAGGTTTTTAATAGTTTTTTTAAACATAATAGTAATTGCCTGGGTTCTCAATCTTTCTGGCTTGCTTTTCCATAATATTGGATCACCTACAGAAAATGCACGGTCACTAATCTCACCCAAATGTGTCAATTTAACAGCTGGGACCTCAAGTAGCTCTTTGTTCTGTGACCGGAGAGATTGTGATGGAATATGTACTTTTAAGGCTGTCCCAAGCCATGGAGTGCTGACATGATTGATCAGTTTGTGAATAAGCACAAGTACCTCATATTCAAATCTTGAGAATATTAGAAGTCAATGTAACATTGCCAGGTATGAGGTAATGTGGTTGAACCTCTTACAGTCTGTATATAGCCAGGCTGCTGAGTTTTGAAGTAACTGCATGTGATGCAAGACTGAGTCAGAGACACCTAGAAATAGGGAATTGCAATAGCGAAAACTCGGCAAAAGTGTGTTCTGTTTTTTGGAAACTTTAATAAAATACCAATTACAAAAAAAAAAAAGTAATGTTTGTACAATGAATCTAAAATCCAAGAATGGCTTGAACTGCGTCATTGAATGGATTTTATAATAGCCCGAATGAACAAGATGTTTAATGTGGATGGACATAGACAAGCGACAGTCCAGTAGAACCCCCAAACCTCTAACAGATGCTGACATTTTCAGAGCACAGCTATTTAAATTAATCTCAACATTTTCCAGAACATTTCTTATTCTGAAAGAAAACTTATTTCTGATTTTAGACAAAATTAGGTCTAAGCAAGCGAAGACATCCATTTTTGAATTGCATCACCTCTCCATAGATTTTATGTGCGTTCTCTGGTTTTACCTAAGTGAGATTTTCAGGGCCAAGTGCTTGCTTGCTCATTTCTCTGACTATGGTCCCTCTCTGTTCCATCCTTCTGCTCCTTATCTAGCCCCTTTAGAGGTGACCTGAAGCCTAAGGGAAGTGAAGGTTTAAACCTTCCATATCAGTCAAGAACTTTTATGTACTCTTGTCCATGAGTGAAACCTGCATGCTCTTTCCTGTGGCTTGGTCTACATTTTCTGTAGTAATAGCCAGGTTTTAACTTGTTCACCTCTCCTATGGGTCTCTATTAGCACAACTCCAATTTTTTTGTTTATGCAGTTTGGATATGAACATTTTCAGAAACACATTTATATATTCAAGACATTCCATGTTCTTTACTGTTTTCAAATCCTTTGAATGTTTCAACGGTTGCAAATATTCACATAAATCTAAACCAGAATATTTTATTAAAAAAAAAAAAAGAGTCAGATTCAAACCAGGTGTAAGCAAGATTTTTATTATGTGCATATTTGGGAAGTGCAAAGAATACTGTCTCCTTTAGGACATAGAATGTGCATTCATACAGCAGCTGAATATGTAATAAACCATTTTCTCACTTGCTAAAAGATACTTTGGAATAAAGAAAAATATTTATTTATTTAACAGCTTTTTCATACCAGTATTCGTGGGTACATCATATCGGTTTACAAAGAACTTAAAGAAAATACAAAAAACAGGGAGGGGGAAACAGGAGCAGAAGGAGAAGCGAAGGAGGAGGGGGGAAATGAACTAGGGGGGGTTACAAAGCAGAGAAGGAGAGGAAAGCGAAGCTAAAGAACATAAATAGAGAAGTACATGAAGATAGGAAATAAATATTTAACTTATGAGAAGAACATTTGTGTAAAATAACATGGGGGAAAGTAAACTGGGATGTACAATAGAAGACTGAAATATAGGGTAAATGTAGTGTATATTATTTAATGTAACATAGAAAATAACTTATTTGAGGTAATAAGTGGGTTGCAGGGGAGAGTCTATTGAGGGAAAGGTAGGAGTTACAGGGTAACAGGAAGAATGAAATGACATGTGGTGAAGAATGTAATGTGCATTATATAATATATCATAGAAGGGAAATTCTTAGGGAAAGTATGTAGGGTGCAGGGAGAAGTCTATTGTGGGAGGAGTCTACTGTGAGAGAGAAGGGAGTTACGGGGTAGAAATAAGGCAAGATATAACATCTGTGAGGAGAGATTTTCACAATATACAGGAGGGAATAATGGCATGAACTATTTGGGGTATGACTGTTTAAAAAGCCATGTCTTTAGCTTTTTCTTAAATTTCATGGTGCAAGGCTCTAAGCGGAGTTCAGGGGGCATGGAATTCCAAAGAGCGAGGCCTGCAAAAAAAAGGGCTCACTCTCTTGTGCCTTTGAGTTGAATGGTCTTAGGGGAGGGCGTGTATAGGGTACCTTTGTAAGCTGTTCTAGTAGGGCGGTTGGAGGAGAGGAAGCAGAGGGAGTCATCAAGCCAGTGTATCTTGTGATTATGTATGGTTTTGTGGATAATAGTGAGGGTTTTTGTAACTAATGCAAGAGGGGATGGGGAGCCAATGGAGTTCTTTGAGGACAGGGGTAATGTGGTCTGATTTACGGTGTTGGTGAGAATTCTAGCCGCTGCATTCTGCAGCATTTGGAGCGGTTTGATGGTAGAGTATGGGAGGCCTAGGAGTAAGGAATTACAGTAATCTATTATAGTGCAGATAGTTGCTTGTAGGACTGAATGGAAGTCATGGCCATGGAGTAGGGGCTTAGGTTTTTTAAGAACATGGAGCTTAAAGAAGCATTCTTTTAGAGTTGCATTGATATGTTTTTTCATATTCAGTTGATGGTCAATAGTGACGCCAATATCTCGTACAAAGGGAGGGAAAGAGATCGCGGGGAGGGTGGGGTCACTAATGGGGAGAGGCAATAAGCTATGGTGTTTAGATATAGGAGTAGCTCTGTTTTTGAGGTGTTTAGGGCCAGGTGGAAATTGGTGAGGAGTGTATTTATAGATGAAAAGTAGTTTTACCAAGTCTTTAGGGTTTTGGAGAGGGATTCTTCTACAGGGATGACAATTTGGACATCGTCTGCGTATATGAGCTATTTGAGGCCCAGGTTGGAGAGGAGTTGGCAGAGGGGCAAGAGGTATATATTGAAGAGGGTGGAGGAGAAGGAGAAGCCTTGGGGGACACCATGGTTTAGTTGGATGCGTGAGGATTCTGAGTTACCAATTTTGACTATATATTCTCTGTTTTCTAAGTAGGATTTAAACCAGAGGTGGGCAGTGCCAGAGATTCCAGTTTCAGATAGACAAGAAAGAAGAATGTATAGTATCAAAGGCTGAGGAAATATCGAGCAGGGCAAGAATGTAGGATTGCCCATGGTCTAGACTTTTATGGAGGGTGTCAGTGAGGGAGATTAGGAGGGTTTCTGTATTGAAAAACTTGTGGAAACCGAATTGGGAGGGGTATAGTATATTTTGCTCTTCTAGGTAGTCAGAGAGTTGGGAGTTAACCACCTTTTCCATGGTTTTAGCTAGGAAGGGAAGGTTAGAAATGAGATGGCTTGGTCAGTGGGATTGAGGGTGGGTTTTTTGAGGAGGGGTTTGACGACGGCTACCTTTAAGGAATCAGGGGCATTGGCAAAAGAGAGGAAGCAATTAATTATGTCAGCTAGGGGTTTGGCGATGGTTCTGGAGATGAATAAGAGGGCTTTAGTGGGGATGGAGTCAGAGGGATGAGTTGCGGGTTTAATTTTCTTAACTATTGATTCGATTTGAGCGGAGGAGATGAGGTCGAGTGAATCTAGGTTTGTGTTGGGGATTTTTGGGAGGGGGTTCATGTGGTTGGGGGAAATGGAGCAGTATGTTTGCTATTTTTTTTGTTGAAAAAGTGTGCGAGTTCTTCATACAATATAAGGGTTACACTTAGGCAAGGAAAAGACAGATTAGACTATGCATTCATTTGATTTTTATAGGCTGCTCTTAATTAGATTATACAAATATAAAGTGCCTAAGCGAATTTATAAAAGCTTTTATTAAACACATTTAAATATATAACACATTTTTAATACATCTAATATGTGCACAGAAATACAAACACATTAAAACATACACATATTCCCAGCTATAGGCCATAGTTTCGCTAGCACACAGGCTAGCTTCTTTAGGGGACATATACATTCATACAAAAATATAAAAACAATAAGAAATGTGCACACAAGAACCAAGTGAAGCATAGATAAAGCCTTTATACATAACACACATAATGGCTGCAACAATGTTTTCTTCAATCGGCCCAGTGGCCATCATAAGGAATATATATCAGATGGTGAATCCTGAAAATAGCATCTCCTTAAGGAAAGTTTTTTTTACTACATAAGATGAAACATTTAAAACCAGAGAATGCTGCAAAACAAAAAAACTGAATTAGAATACACAGCCCTGTTACCACAAAAACAGTAACCAACTATTACAAACTAGATGCACTCAACTTATCAAGGGAGACAATTATCAAATTGCATTAGCTTGATGTACTGTCTACCTAGCTTGATAACAGCTGTAAAAATATCATATTTGTGTACCTGTCACCACTCCAAGTCACTTCAAATCTTCACTGATGTCTACTGTGCTGTTTGTACCTCTGACTATGCATGTAAAACTGCCCCCAAAAACCTAGGCCACCACCAAAACCTCACCCCGAGTTACTAGTTGCCCCTCCTACAGTAATGTAAATACTTTACATATATAAAAGCCTTGCAAAGAAGATCTCTCTCTTTCTCTCTGTTATGCTTATTGGTGTTTGGGTGGATCCTTGGACACTGTGGCAGCTGACCACATCCACCGGGGGGGGGGGGGGCGGTCCAGTGAGGGACCACAGGGTCAGGCTAGACTCTGGACACACAAACACAGATTGAATCTTTATTTAAACAGTTTTGGAAACCACCAGAGGTTGCAGTAGTGAGTAGTAGATGTTGAGCCTGGTTGGGCAAGTATCCCACAGGACGCTGGAACAGCGGATCCTCTGCTTGACTGTGCTGTAGTGGAAAGAGACTGAGAGTTATGAGTACACACTGGGAAATATACAGAGTCCCAGGTAGAATAGGTGAAGCTCTGAGACAGGGAGAGCAGGCCCTCGAGGAGCAAGTACCTGATCCCTTAGAGCAGGGAGACTCAGTGGTATTGTACTCACACAGCGGTTCCACTAGATGAGAGGTCTGGCACTGGAACAGAGGGCAGGCCCTCGAGAAGCAGGTACCTGGTTCCAGGGAAGCAGTACTGTGGAATAGATGGTAGTTGTACTCACAGATGGATACTGTTAGTGAAGTCTTCCAAGTAGAAAGGATTATAGATGCAGGCATCGACTCAGGGAACATGGGCCCTCGAGGAGCGAGTACCGGTTTCCTGATAGCACCTGAAAGAAGCAGAAGAGGCCCCCGAGGAGCGGGTACCCCGTTAGCAGTAAGAGTTCCAGATAACGCTGGAGTGGCAGAGTAGCTTCGTTACGGAGAGCGAATCCCATCTGTAGTAATCCAAGTTCTTGCTAACTCGATTAGCTAGCAAAAGAGGTAGGTTTAAATATCCAGGCAGCGTGACATCATCTCAGTGGGACGCCCCTGAGGTTCGCGCCAATGAGGAAATAAAGATGAGGGCGGCGTGCATGCGCACGCCCTATGGTACCTTGGAGGAGCATGGTGGGAAACAGCACCAAAGCCGGTCCGGGGACGCCAGAGAGGTCAGCAGACAGACGTCGTGGCAAGGTGAGTGGGAGGAGCCGCAAGAAGAGTGAGGTAGGCAGGGCGAAGCCATCGTAGACCGGTTGCAACATTCTCTCATACATACATACAATTTAACATAAGATAAAATAGCATGTGTTGTGGTATCTTGAAAATTACCCTAACCATGCCCTTTTTTTTTTATCGTGGGCACTATTCTTGCAAAATTTAAAGCAAAATGATGAATCTAGGCTCAAGTTTCATAGATGTTCCATAACAATAGTACCATGATTTAACATTTTACATGGTTATTTGAATAGGTTGCTCTGTTCCATTTGTTAATACCAGCATCACCTTGCACTTGTACACATTAAATTTCATCTGCCATTTGGATTCCCAATCTTCTAGTCGCGCAAGGTCCTTCAGAAAATTATCACAATCTGCTTGTGATTTAACTATTCTAAATAATTTTGTGTCAGCTGCAAATTTGATTTTCCAACTTGTTGTACTTCCTTCCAGATCATCTATAAATATATTAAAAAGCACCAGTCCAAGTACAGATCTCTGATGCACTCTACCTTTATCAAATGAGAAAACTGACCATTTAATCCTACTCTCTGTTTCCTGTATTTTAACCAGTTTCCAATCCACAAAAGGACATAGGGCCTCATTTTCTAAAGTATCGCAGGCCTGCGATAATTTAGAAAATTATGGTACTGGGGGTCAGGGGGGTCGGGCGGGGAGGTGGTCCTGCACTAGCCGGCAGCGATGCACTGCCGTGGTGCGATCGCTGCTGGCATCGCGCCCAATAACTAACAGCGCAAGCCGGCGATAGCTTTGGAAAATGAGGCCCATAGTCTCCTATCCCTTGACTTTGTCAAATGCTTTCTGAAAATCCAAATATACATCTACTGGCTTGCTTTCATCCACTTGTTCATTAACCCCTTCAAAAATTCTAGCAGTTTTGTGAGGCAAGATTTCCCTTGGGTAAATCCATGCGGGCTGTGTCCCATTAAACCATCTCTATTTATATGCTCTGTAATTTTGTTCTTTAGAATAGCTTCCATGATTTTTCCCAGCACTGAATTCAGGCTCATCAGTCTACAGTTTCCTGGATCAATCCTGGAGCCCTTTTTAAAAATCAGGGTTACGTTAGCCACCCTCCAGTTTTTGGGTACAATGGATGATTTTAATGACAGGTTACAAATTACTTGTAATAAGTCTGAAATTTCAGTTTTGAGTTAAACCTTGGGTTGTATACTATCTAGTCCAGGGGATTTGCTACTCTCCAGTTTGTCAATCTGGCCTACAACATCTTCCAGGTTCAGCGTGATTTGGTTCAGTTTATCTGAATCATCACCCTTGAAAAACTGCCTCGATAATGGGTATCTTTCCAAAATTCTCATTAGTAAACACTAAGGAAAGAATGTATTAAAGCTTTCCACAATGACCTTATCTTCCCTAAGAACCCTTTAAACACTCAATCATCCAATGGTTCAACCAACTCCCTTGCAGGTTTTTATTATGAATTTTTGCCTCTATGGCCAACTTTTTTTCAAATTTTCTCTTAGCCTGTCTTATCAATGTTTTGCATTTAACTTGCCAATGCTCATGCTTTTTCCTATTTTTTTCTTATGGATCCTGCTTCCAATTTTTCAAGGAAGTATTTTGGCTAAAATATATAGAATTTGAAAACATATAAAAGTGAAAAATAATATAGATTGTTTTATTTTATTAAGTAAATTAACAAAAAGCATTTAGAAACATAGAGAACCTTTCTATAAACTACATTGACTATTAGACATCTCCCATTTTTGGCTGCCACAGTATTCCATGAAGAAAGGATCTGACAGAGGCTGAAGAAGAGGCCCTATGTTTGCATCTGTGTGTGTGAGTGAGAACCTGCTATGTGTGTTTATGAATGTGTGTATGTGTTTGTGTATGCATTTGTGTGTATGTGTATAAATGATTTTGTATTTGTGTTGTGGCTGTGTATATGAGCGAGCCTGTGTGTGTATGTGTATTAGGGGTGTGCATTCGGATTGACCGCATTAGTAAAACGCAACTCATATTTTTTTTTACTTAAAAAATTGATTCGACATAAACGATCGGATTTCCCACATATCGAACATAGATATGTTCGATATGTGGGAAATCGCGATTGTTGAGCCAAAATAAAAATATAAACCCCCTCACCCTCCTTAATCCCCCCCCCCCCCCGACTTACCACAACTCCCTGGTGATGGAGCGAGGAGTGAGGACGCCATTTCTGCAATCCTTGGCGAGAAGCATGTGACGTCAGCGGCACGTCGAGTGACGCCGGCGTCACGTGATTCCCGGCTCGTTCGCGCCGGACGGCTCGTTCGGCCCAAAAAGAACTTTTGGCCAGCTTGGGGGGGCCTCCTGACCCCCCCAAGCTGGCCAAAAGTTCTTTTTGGGCCGAACGAGCCGTCCGGCGCGAACGGGCCGGGAATCACGTGGCACCGCGTCACTCAGACGCGACGTCACGTGATTCCCGGCAAGTTCGCGCCGGACGGCTCGTTCGGCGCGAACAAGCCGGGAATCACATGACACCGACGTCACGTGATTCCCGGCAAGTTCGCGCCGGACGGCTCGTTCGGCCCAAAAAGAACTTTTGGCCAGCTTGAGGGGGTCAGGAGGCCCCCCCAAGCTGGCCAAAAGTTCTTTTTGGGCCGAACGAGCCGTCCGGCGCGAACTTGCCGGGAATCACGTGACGTCGCGTCTGAGTGACGCGGCGCCACGTGATTCCCGGCTCGTTCGTGCCGGACGGCTCGTTCGGCCCAAAAAGAACTTTTGGCCAGCTTGGAGGGGTCAGGAGGCCCCCCCAAGCTGGCCAAAAGTTCTTTTTGGGCCGAACGAGCCGTCCGGCGCGAACGAGCCGGGAATCACGTGACGCCGCGTCACTCGACGTGCCACCGACGTCACATGCTTCTCGCCAAGGATTGCAGAAATGACATCCTCACTCCTCGCTCGATCACCAGGGAGTTGTGGTAAGTCTGGGGGGGGGGATTAAGGAGGGTGAGGGGGTTTAATTTTTTTTTTTGCACATATGTACATATACCCAACTCATTGGATTTTTTTTATGTCCATATTGGCCGCAAGTGGGACCCCCTTTCGGACATAAAAAATATGAACATAAAATTTTGCTCTGCACATCCCTAATGTGTATGTGTGAGTGGGAGCCTGTGTGTAGCAGCTGGTATGTATGTATGTATGTGCATAAGGAGGAGTCTATGTGTGTGTATGTGTGTATGTTTATGTGTGTGCATGTATGTGTGTATGGAGGAGCCTGTGCTTGCATGTGTGTATGTGTGTGTGGGAGGAAAAATATTTATATGTATAGGAGTCTATATATGTGTATATTTGTGTGTGCCTGTGAGTAAGTGTGTGTGTGTGCGCGCGCGCGTGTGTGTATTTGTATATATATGTATGTGTGAGATCATGTGTGTAAGTATTATGTGTGTCTGTATATGTCTGACTGTGTGGGAGCCAGTCTATGTGAATGGGGGAGCCTATATATTTGCATATGTGTGTGTGTCTGTGTGTGTGCATTTATGTCTGTTTCTATGTATATGTATGGATCCTGTGTATGTGTGTGTGTATATGTCTGCCTGTCTGTGCCTATGCCTATGTATGAAAGTCAGAGAAATAGGGCTTTCCAGACAGAACATATTGTCTTTGCATAGAGCACCTTCTAATCAGGGCTGGCACATCCCAATAAGTGACTAAACGGTCGCCCAGGGTGTCAGCCATTAGGGGGTGGCAAAGAGCAGCCATATGGGCCACAAATGGATTCCATTCCATTCACAGCTGAGAAGCTATGAATGGGATGGCGCCGGCCGTCCATTTCTCCTACCATGTGACAGGGGCCGGCCAATGGCACTGGTAGCCCCTGTGACATAGTAAGGGCAAAGGCTATCGGTGCCATTTTCAATACCGACAGCTGATGGCTCGAGTGCAGGAGATCGCTCCAGGACCCCCGCTGGACCACCAGGGACTTTTGGCAAGTCTTGGGGGGGTCAGGAGGGTGGGGGGTTGTAGTTAATTAAATTTAAAGGGTTGGGATGGGGGTTTTTTTTGGGAAACAAATACATATGTAACTAATGAACGGATCGGGGTCCCCTGAGAACAGATGCAACGGATTTGGGTCCCGACAAATACGAATACCGAATGGGACAAATCCGTCCCTGCTGCACATCCCTAGTGCCTAACACCCTTGCATCGGACCTGCTTCTAATGTTCCAAGTGCCACCTAGTGGTCACAAACAGACACAACAGTGTGACTGACAAGTTTTTTTTAAATATATCTTCTGTAGAAGATATATAATGCAAAATAAAAATCACCTGATAAAATCGATCAAACTCAATATATATATATAAAAAAAAATGGAAAAAAGACTACAGAGAATTGCCCCATCTAATATTCACTAAAATGTTTTCACTCTATGTGCATTCTCCCTGGCAATTGTTTTCATTGAATAAGAATAAAAATATGAAATGCAGGTCAAGAAATATGAGTTGTAGGATCATTTATTTTATTTATTTATTTAGAAACTTTTATATACCGGTATTAGTGGGGACATCATACCGGTTCACATATTAACAGAAGGCTTGGAAAATACATTTCAACAGGGAAGGCGAACTGGGCAGGGGGTTAACATAAGGCAGTATGGAAGATAGATTAAACATCAATAAATCAACAAGAGGTCATAACAAGAAAATAACAATATACAATGTAATTAATATTAATCATAATATTAATTTGTCAATCTGAATTAATCATAAATAAAATAGCCTAAATTGTAAGCCTTAGTACTACAGTTTACAAAAATCCTGATCTTTCTCCATTGCTTGGTTATTGCTGTAGTGGGAGTGGGAGAATGGCACATTTTAGCCAAAACCACCAACCAATTAAATTACAGGCCATGTTTTCAGCATTGCCTATGATATGAAACAGAGAAAAAAAAAATAAGAGTTGTAGAAGAACAAACAAATCAACAAAATAAAAGCACAAACTGTAAACCTTATACTGCAGTTTACAAAAAAAAAAAATCTTTGAGTTGTTTGGCTATTGCTGTAGGGGTAGTGGCATTTTTTTTTTTAACAAAAAGCCCCAAACCCAAATAGAGTAAAGCCCTGCCTATGATGGTGCTTCTTCCCAAGCTCTCCATAGTCGGAATGGCTCTCTCGGGAGGCTGCCATTCTGCCCAGCCAGTAGTTTGTCTCCCTAGGGGAGCTCAAAACTGAATTGTTTTTAACAAAACGGTAAATACTCATCAAGCACAAAATATCAAAAAAGGGAAGAAAGATCCCTCTAGAGAATCACCCCGTCTAATATTCACTAAAATTGTTATCCATATTGCAATCTATGTTAACAGGTTTCATGGTTGTTCTCATTAAATAATTATCAAATTATGAAATATAGAAAAGGAAATCAGAGTAATGGAAGCATAAACAAAAATACCCCAAATTGTAAGCCTTAGTATTACAGTTTACAAAAAAAACGAAAAAAAAAACCCCTTATCTTTCTGCATTGCCTGGTTATTGCTGGGAGGGAGGGGCACTTTTTGACTAAAATCTCTAATCCCAAATATATTATAGACAGTGCTACTATTGCCGCATAAGATATGGTCAACCTAAAATTGGAGGTGCTTCACTTTATAGTGCTCTTCATGGCTGTATTATATCTCCCTGATACTCTGCACAGGAGCTATCATTTCCATCTGCAGCAGAGATGCTGGAAGGCAGTGTAAGAAATGGATGGAAATCTTTGCCAAGTAAGGGGATATTTTTTCAAGTTGGATTATTTCATTTTAAATAAATCTTTTTACCATAGCTAAGCAGTCTATCAACTTGAGCTTCTTGCCACATTCATAATTGCAGATGAAATCCAAGACTTATGAAACATCACACATTGATTCTAGCTAGGGAGGTACAAATCTAAAATCCTAAATGTGCATTCGCTCTGGATCATGAGTTACAGATCTCCTGACTGGTGGTCTAAGATCCATTTGGGATTTCTCAGTCTCAGCCTGTAAAATCACGCTTTGTAATTCATATGTAACAGAGGTTGGGAAATTTAGGCGTATCTAATTTCATAATATAACATGGTTTGAAAGGGCTTGCTGTTAATATGGAGTTATTTGAACCCATATCTGATTCTGAAATTAAGCCTCTAAGACAGCTAGGACCAGAGATGAAATAAATCAAGAGGCGGATGGATGGTGCTGGTATGTCAGCATATAATGCTCTTTTCAAACATATCAACAGGGATAGTAATTTTAAAATGAGCGCCCATATAAACGTGTCCATATACATTGGAATTTTATATCTTGCATACAGCTATGTGTACATATTATAAAATAGGGATGTGTTTTTGTGCTCCTAATTTTAAGTGAGTATGCAAACAGTAGGGAAATATGGGCATTTGCATGCACAAGTGAGGGGATTTTATAACATGTGCATAAGAACATAAGAAATTGCCATGCTGGGTCAGACCAAGGGTCCATCAAGCCCAACATCCTGTTTCCAACAGAGGCCAAAACCAGGCCACAAGAACCTGGCAATTACCCAAACACTAAGAAGATCCTATGCTACTGATGCAATTAATAGCAGTGGCTATTCCCTAATAACTTGATTAATAGCTACTAATGGACTTCTCCTCCAAGAACTTATCCAAACCTTTTTTGAACCCAGCTACACTAACTGCTCTAACCACATCCTCTGGCAACAAATTCCAGAGCTTTATTGTGCATTGAGTGAAAAAGAATTTTTCTCCGATTAGTCTTAAATGTACTACTTGGTAACTTCATGGAATGCCCCCTAGTCCTTCTATTATTCGAAAGTGTAAATAACCGATTCACATTTACCCGTTCTAGACCTCTCATGATTTTAAACACCTCTATCATATCCCCCCTCAGCCGTCTCTTCTCCAAGCTTTAGTCTTTCCTCATAGGGGAGCTGTTCCATCCCATTTATCATTTTGGTTGCCCTTCTCTGTACCTTCTCCATCACAACTATAACTTTTTTGAGATGCGGCGACCAGAATTGTACACAGTATTCGAGGTGTGGTCTCACCATGGAGCGATACAGAGGCATTATGACATTTTCCATTTTATTCACCATTCCCTTTCTAATAATTCCTAACATTCTGTTTGCTTTTCTGACTGTGGCAGCACACTGAGCCGACGATTTTAAAGTATTTATGATGCCTAGATCCTTTTCCTGGGTGGTAGCTCATGTCCATGTCCCATGTCCATGTCCCATGTCCAGGAAATGACCAGTTTAACCAGTTTGTCCAATTTGCCCTGGTTCTTTATCCTGAACCCCTTCCCCGCCCTCCCCCTCAGTTAACCTAGACCCCTTAATTAGTTTATATATGGCTAGAAATAGTTTTATTCAGACTTAAACCTCATCCTTAGCAGAAGTAACTTTATGCTGAAATTTGCTTAGCTACATATGCGCATATCTCTTGGCCCTGACCTGGAATGCTCATGCCCTGCCCATTTTTGCTTCTTTTATCCCCGTTGCTAGATATGCACACATTGGTACCTGTGTGCATATGTATGTGGCAGGTTTATAAAATCAAGTGGACACATGCATGAGCAAGATGCATTTTCATCTCTCGGCTTTGGTGCGCATACAGCTTTGAAAATGCACTTTTAATTGAGCATTAGATTATTGTCTGTACTATAGTGGTATATCACAGAGTCTGAATTCAAATTACAGTAGCCGCAAGTAGTACACTCTGATAACAATCATAACCACTCTTTAAGACCTCAGCTATAATTTGTACAGTAACTTTGGCCAAACATTGATATATCATATTGGACTGAATTGAAGAACTCTTTTTTTCTTTTCAAATGGGTGCTCAGCTCACAGAGCCAATTCATGAAAGAAAAGGAGTTTAGAAGAATGAATCCAGCATAGCTTTCTAGAACAGCTGTTATGATTCCTCCTGTAGCTGTGCCACAAGAGGCCTCTCACCTTTCTCCGGAGGCCGCTCCAAAGCCAGGGCCTCGCCTGAGCAATTGTCCGGATCCTGCTCCACAGCCTGGGAGGCCTTTGGTGGTGTTCGAGGCCTGCTCCATTGCAGCCTGGACGTTCTGGTTTGGGCCATGCCCTTCTCTCTAGGGGCCCGCGGCTTCTCTCCAGTCTTATAGGGCCAGTGAGGGGCGGCTTATCTGGACTCCTCCTAGGGAGTTGCCTGCATACAGCAGTATAAAAGGATCTCCACTTCAGTTCCTTTTTGCCTTCGGATAGGATGTCCGATCCAGGTTTCCACTGGTTTCTTTTATTATGATGGCTCCATGTCATGTGTCTGCTTGTTCCTGGTGTTTCAAGATTCTGCTCCTGCTTCAGTTGTTCCTGCTCCTGAGTTTTCCGAGTCCTCTGATTCTCCACCACTGCGAGTCTGCCAAATGACTTCCTGAGAGTAAATCCGCAAGGTCGGTTCCTGTTCCAGTCATTGAATTCTCGTCAGGCTGGGTTCCTTCCTGCGCTGGTCCCGCTCCTGCGGTGTAGGACAGGGTGGTACTGGCTGTGTAGGGCACCCTGAGGGACAGTGCCAATGTCTAATCCTCCCAAGACCTCGTCCTGACCCTAGTCTATGTCTACAGTACCTTGTTCCAGAGCCTTTGTCTACAGTACCTTGTTTCAGAGTCTACGTCTACAGTACCTTGCCCCAGAGTCTTTGTCTTCAGTGCCTTGTTTTGGAGCCTTCAATGTTTTAAGACCTTTGACTTCCCTCATCTTCTGTCCAGCCTGCCGCCTATTGCTGTTACCCAGCAGCAGGTCCAAAAGGGCTTGGAACGGTCGGAGGACTGTTCATTGACCAACACTATGTTGCTGGTTATCCTGAGGTGGGCAGGTTCGGTTGAGGGTTGGACCTTCAGTTCTTGTCTTTTATCTTGTCCTGCTCCTGGCTACCCATACTTGCACCAGCTTACCTCCCACGGTGTGGCTTGGGGATCCTCCCTGAGTCGCGCCGTGGCCCAAGGGCTCATAACACCTACTTTAGAGGCCGGGCCGGGCCTTCCAGTGTGCACCAGGTCTCACGCCGGAGTTCGGTGTCTCCAGTAGCTTTTGCCACACCCCTGCGCGTGCGCAGACCGCCCGGCCTCTTGTAGGGCCAGGGGCGGGTCCTAGCTCCGCAACGCGCCCTGATTGAATGTACGATATAAGGAAGTCCCTGCCTGCACTTCCTTGCCTTGGCAATCGAGTCGGCAATGTAAGTGTACTAGTTTGCCTCCGTGTTCACAGTCCTGTTCCAGTCTTGTTCCGGTCTTGTTCCAGCCTTGTTTCAGCGTCCTACTATTCCAGCGTCCTATTGTTCCAGCATACTACTGTTCCAGCATTGTCCAGCGTCCTTCTGTTCCAGCGTCTGTTTGTCCTGTCTCCCCAGGTAGTACCCTCGGACTGTCTCTTTGGTACTGACCTTGGCCTGCTGTTCGCTGCCTGGATCCTGACCTCTGCCTGCCTTGTGACCTCATCTAATCTCTGGAACCTGACCCCTGCTTCATTGACTACTCCTCGGAATGATCCTTGGATTCTGACCTCGGTTGCCATTGACCACATCTCCTGATTCTGGCTTTGTCCCTTGCCTTGTCATCGCCTAAGCTGTACTGGCCTTCCTTGCTTCTCCAGACCTACAGCCTAGAGTCTGACTGCGCTCCCTTGCTTCTCATGGGCACGCCTCTCTACTACCTCTCCAGGAGACCCTGTGAGGCCCACCTAAGTCCAAGCAGCCCGGGTCCCTACGGGTTCCACCCGGGGGGACCGCGGGCTTCCAGTGGTGAAGTACCACTGTGTTCCAGTGGTGAAGCCTCTGTGTTCTCCTGTGCTCCACCCCCTGGGGGCAGGTGCTTCCTGGTCCCTACCAGGGAGCCGTTCTTCACTGCTCCAGGACAAGGGTCCACCTCCAAGCGCAACATCTTCTCTAAACTGATTGACCTAACCTGTTTAGCCTTTCTTCATAAAGGAACAAATTCATATTCTTTATCATTTTTGTAGCCTTTCTTTGTAAGATTTCTAGTTCAACTTGATCTTTTTTGTGATGGGGCAACCAGAACTGCACAAAAAAACAAGGTGCCATTGCACAGTGTATCAATACAGAGGTATTATGGTATTTCAATTTTATTCTCCATTCCTTTCCAATCATTCCCAAAATTCTACTTGTTTCTTTGGCTCAACCACATACTCATTAGGACAATACATTGAAATCCTCAGAACAGCAAGATCATTTTCCTGGGTGGTAATTCATAATAAGGAACCCAATGTTGTGTACCTATACAGTACCTAGGATTATTTTTCCATATGTGTATCACTTTGCACGTGGTCATATTAAATTTCATTTGCCATATAAATATTCACCATTCAAGTCTCACAATATCCTGCTGCAGTTCCTCAAAGTCTGTTCATGTTTTAACAACTTTGAATAATTTTGTGTCATCTGTAAATTTGATCTCCTCACACATTGCTCCCTTTTCCAGATCATTTCTAAATATCTTAAATAGCAGGGTCCCAGAACTGATCCTTGAAGCATGTCACTATTTATCTTTCTTTGGGACCAATGCAATACAGTGCACTCAGCCGAATGCACTGTATAACTATTGCGTTCGTGCCTCTTCTCGCCCCTCGCTCCACCCTCTCTACCTTGGGAGCGACTCCCTTCAGCTCTGATGGACAGTTGCAGCCACAGTTTCTCCCTGCCTTTTGGTCCTGGTGTCCCCGGGCTGGCTTGACGCTACGGATCCACCATGTTCCTGATGACATAAGGGCGCGCGCGCTCCAGACTTTGTTCCAGCAAGGCCGCGAACCTCGGGGGCATCCCCCCATAGTGGCATCATCCATTTCCACTTTAAAAGGTCTTTGTTTGCTAACCTCTAACAAGTTAGCAAGGAACTCCAACAGGACTTGCTTCGGAAGTCCACGATACTTGCAACAATGATCTGAGTCAGCAAGGGGAATCCTTCTCCACTGCTCGGCCTTTTCAAACTTACCAGGAGTATCCGCTTTACAGGTGCTCCGCTCTCTCTTCTTGATTTCAGATTGCCAAGAGGGATCTGGTACTCGCTCCTCGAGGGCCTACGTCCCTGCATACTCAGAAGACTCCTCATTGCCTTGAAGCGATCGCAGATGTGAACACAGTGAGTTCTATTGTAGATAGGAATTGGTACTCGCTCCTCGAGGGCCTACATTCCTATAGCTCTGAAGACTCCCTTCCGTCCAAGGCGTTATCACAGGTAACGGAGATCGAGAGTTATATTGGCAAGATTGCAGATAGGAACCGGTACTCGCTCCATGAACGCCCATGTTCCTAGAATCCTTTACAGACTCTCTTCTAATCTAGAAGCCATTTCATATACAGCTATTGCGAGTTCTTATTACAGACTGTTTATAGGAACCAGTGCTCACCTATGGCTCCTGTCCTGAATATACTGAAGACTCTCTGTGGCATAGAGACCATTGCAGACATCTACTATTGTGAGTGTACCATCTTTATCCAGTATACCCTGTCTACTCACTACTTCTAGTCTCTCTCTACAGCTCAGCGACCCAGAGAGTATATTTCAGTAGCAGAAGGACTTCAGTCTTGCCAAACACATCGGCTCACTACTGCCACCTCTGGTGTTTGTGTTTGCTTCATATTCTAGCCTAGCCGGTGGTTCCTCTCGGGATCTCCTCCTGGGGGCACTGTCATTTGCCATCGGCCCAGGGATTCACCATTTCCTCCAAGTGGTCATTCCTTATACTACTATCACTCTGTGGGAGCCAACCACTACTGACCACCACCACCGCTTATGGAAGTATTCTATAGATAGCTCCCTTCTCTCTCTTTGGTACTTGCCAGCAGCCTATATATAATGCTGTGGTCTATTCAAGCTTCTGTTAGGCTTCTATGTTCCCATCACAGTGCCCTGGGTATTGATGCCACTCATATTATTGTATTGCTGTTCACATATGATTACTGCCAGTGCTGCTTTTCCTCTGAGCCACTCTTAGTGCTTCTGCTTCTATTGCCTTCAAAGTTCTTTTCAAATTCCTTTATAGTACTTGTCAACTATTGGTCTTGCAAACTGGATCTGATGTTTTGCAAACTTGCTGCACCTTTCATAGTCCCTTGGAGTATTTATGTCACTATTGGTACCATATTACCCCACTTTTGGTGCCTTATGTTGTATTTAGCACTAGGGATGTGCAATCATTTTTCCTGAATTAGGCAATGCCAAAGAAATTGCCTAATTCGGAATGGTTCAAGAGAACCAAAAAATGATAGATTGTTTTCCGAAATTTCAGAAAAAAAATCATTTTTTAGTTAGTGCGTGCTAACTCCCGATAGTGCGCATTGACTCTGCCAGGTTAGCATGCGCTAACCCAAAAATTGGGGCCCCTGAATAAAAAACTCCCAAACCATGGGAAAAATGAAATTCCCGCGTGGGGGGGGGGGGGGGGGCGAAACGAAGCCCGACACAAACTTTTAACCCAAAGCACATTTTTTATTTTATTTATTTAAGGCTTTTATATACCGAATTTCTTGATACAAATCAAATCAACTCAGTTTACATCAAACTAAGCAATTAACAGAAACAAGTAACAAGAGACAAAATTTGAGGAAGCATAAAGTTACATTGTAACACAGGGCACATAAACTGGGGAAAAGAAATAAAGAGGGGAGAACAAAGATAGTTTACTATATACAAATGAAAATGTAGGAGGGAGGCAGTGGATCTAGCCTCGTTGTGACGTATTTGTATGCTTTAGTATTTGTTCATTTACAGAGGTGGTGAGAATAATTCTGAGTTAAGCTGTAGGGCTAGGAATAGGGAAGGCTCGACCAAAAAGCCATGTTTTAAGTTTCTTTTTAAATGTTAGTAGACATGTTTCCTGCCTGAGGTCCAGGGGCATGTCGTTCCAGATGGAGGGACCTATTGTTGAGAATGCACGGTCTCTGATGTTTGCGTGGTGCACCGCTTTGTTTGGAGGGACATGTAGGGATCCCTTGTAGGCTTCCCTTAAGGGTCTGGCCGCAGAGTGAAATTTGAGAGGGTGAAGCAAGTCAAGAGGGGTCTGATGGTGAATGCTTTTGTGAATAATTGTGAGCGTTTTATGGAGAATCCTGTAGTTTACTGGGAGCCAGTGAAGATCTTGTAATATGGGAGAGATGTGCTCTCTCCGATTAGTATTCGTCAGGATTCTTGCCGCCGCATTTTGGAGCAACTGGAGGGGTTTTATTGTAGTAGCAGGAAGACCTTGCAGGATGGAATTGCAGTAATCGACCTTGGAAAACAGAATGGCTTGGAGAACAGATCTGAAGTCATGATGGAAAAGAAGCGGCTTGAGTTTTTTGAGAACGTGTAACTTGTAGAAGCACTCCTTTGTAGTGTAGTTTATGAATTGCTTTAGGCTCAGGTGACAATCTATTATGACTCCAAGGTCTCTGACGTAGGAAATTTGTGTGTTAGCATGCTGCTGATGATGGAAGGGACTGCCTTCTGGAGTGATGAGCAGGAGCTCTGTCTTGGTAGTATTAAGCACCAGGTTGAGGCTTGAGAGGTGAAGGTTGATTGTTTGTAAGTGAGAGTCCCATAGTTTGAGTGCTGAATCCAATGAATTAGCTATGGGGATTAAAATTTGGACGTCGTCTGCATAAATGTAGAACTTCTGTTTTAGGTTTGAGAGTAAATGACAGAGAGGGAGTAGGTAAATATTGAATCGGGTGGGCGATAAGGAGGAGCCCTGAGGGACTCCAAATGGGGCGTTGGTGTGAGGGGATTCCTTGTTATTGATTTTAACCTTGTAGCCTCTGTTGCTAAGGAATGAGTCGAACCATCTGAGGGCGGATCCTGCGATTCCTATGTCTGATAGTCGGTTTAGAAGGGTAGTATGATTTACGGTGTCGAAAGCCGCCGAGATATCGAGAAGTGCTAGGAGGAAGGACTGTCCTTTGTCGATGCCGATGCATATCTGATCTAGGAGAGAGATGAGGGTTTCAGTGCTGTGTTCTTTACGGAATCCATATTGTGACGGGTGAAGAATATTATGTTCTTCCAGATAATTTGAGAGTTGATTATTTACGATTTTCTCCATGATCTTGGCTACAAACGGCAGATTTGAAATAGGGCGGTAGTTGTTGGGGTCGTCCGGGTCCAGGTTCGGTTTTTTTTAGTATAGGTTTAAGTATGGCCAGTTTGAGAGCGTCCGGGAAAATTCCCTGTGAGAGGGAGCAGTTGATAATGTCTGCTAGATGTTTAGAGAAAAATTCAGGTATGAGAATCAGGAATTTGGACGGAATTTGGTCTAGAGGATGAGTGGAGGGTTTCATTCCTTTTATCAGGTTTTCCACCTCTATAGTGTAAGTGGGATCAAAGGATTCCAAACCTACGTATGGGTTCAGGGGGTGGGGGGGGATCTGGAGACAGCATGTTAGGACTGGTAGGTAATCTAGCCAAGGTTTTGGAGATTTTATTCTGGAAGAATAGGGCCAGATCATTCGCTTTCGATTGGGCTAGGTTGTCAGGGATTGTTGGACAAGCAGTTTTGGTGAGTTCTGATACGTATGAGAAGAGAGCCTTCGCATCGAAGATCATATCGTGAATACGGTGGACATAGAAGTCTCTTTTTGTTTGTAGTGTTGCAGTTCTGTATTGGTGGAGAGCGGCTTTGTATGTGGCTAGAGAGTGAGGGTTGGGGTTCTTCCTCCATTCCTTTTCTTTCCGTCTTAGGCTTTGCTTTTGCACGCGGAGCTCCTTTGAGAACCATGGCTTTTTTTAGAAGGATTTATATTTTTTGTCGACAGTGGGCATAAGTTGTTGACTATAGTTTCTGTGATGTATTGCCAGGAGAGAATAGCTGCATTGGGTTCTGATAGATCCAGGTTAGGGAGTTCTTTGATCAGAGAGTTGCCGAGGACTTCAGATGGACAGGGTTTCCTGTAGTGAAGAATGGTGAGCTGAGGGGGTGCAGAAGGTCTTGTCATGGATCTATTTAGCACTGATATGAGTGCCCTTTGCCCTTCTTTAGGTGCCTGGGAGAATTCATACCTCTATTGGTTCTCATTTGCTCTTCTTTTGGTGCCTTGGTTTGATCAAGATTATATTTGTGCTGCTAAGCCCCCATTACAGCACCTTGGGTGTTTATGCCTCTTTTCTTACCATGTTGGTCTGCATCTATGGTTTGGGGTTTTAATGTCACTGCTGCTTCTGCTCTGAGCAACTGTTAATGCCTCTGATCCTGCTGTCTTCTAAGTTCTTTTCAAATTCCCTAATGGTACTTATTGACCATTGGTCTTACCATACTGATCCAATACTTTACAAACTTGCTATTCATACCATTTTGCCTCTCTTCTGGTGCCATGAGGTTTTATGCTACTTTTTTTTCCTGTCTTACTCCTTTCTCAGTGTCTGAAGGTCTTGATAGCACTGAGTACTTTCTTCTATTATATGTGACGGTCTGATATGTATGTGTGCATGTCCAATGAATTGGTGTATTATAACATTAAAACCCTTACCTCACATTTTATGCTTTGGGGAGTTGCTGGCACTCTTCTTGCTGTGCTGATTGTGGGTTTTAACACCAGTGCTCCTGATGCTGTGAGCTTCTTTTGGTGCCTTTAGGTGTTACTTCTTCTGCTGTCTTCAATGTTCTTCTCAAACTTTCTTACAGTACTTAAGTATTGGTCTTGCCATGCTTATTCAGATTTACACAATTGCTGCACCTGTCTTGGACCCTTGGAATATTTATGCCACTTTTGTTGGTGACCTTTGCCCTTTATTTGAATCCTTGGGGTGTTCTTTGAACTCTGAGTGCTGTTTTGTCCCTCATTTGGCAACTTGGGTTTGTTAATGCCCTTTGACTCTCTCTCATTGTGCCTTAGGATTTTTTTTTTACCTCTGTTTGTGATGTTTGCATTAGGGTGTTCCTGACACATTTGGCATTGCTTTCACCATCTAGTAACTGTCTGGAATGTTCATGCAACTATTTATGTTGCTTTAACTCTCTATCAATGCCTTAGGGTATGTCTCCCACCTTTGATGCTGATTTCCCTCTCTCATGGTGCCTCATGGTGTTCTTACCAATTTTTAATGGTACCCTTTACCCCTTTCATTTTACTTTGAGGTCTTGATGACTCTCTACCAACTGCTATACCCACGTTCTGTGTCATGGAACATTTATGCCACTGTGCTTGCAGCCTCATTCTGTACTCATGTTTTGGGGGTTTGAGGCCACTGTCTTTGCTGTCTTACAAGTCATTCTATGCCTTGGCGTGTATATGCAAAAGTGTTTTTTGCCCCATTCTGTACTTCATGCGTTTGTGTTTTGAAGCAAGTGTGCATGCTGCTCTGCTCCTTACTCTGTGCTTTGAGGTGTTCATGCCATTCTGCTTGCTGACCCATTCTGCACTCCATGCTGTGGGGTGTTGATGCCATTCTTCTTCCTGCCTTAACACTCATTCTATACTTTGAGTTGTTGACCACTTTGCTTCCTGCCTTACCCTTCTCTCAGTTTCTGGGAGTGTTGATACCACTATGTGCTTTTTTTTTTTAATGTAGAAGCATAGAAATATAATAACAGAAAAAGACCATGCAACCTATCTAGCAGGCCTTCTCCACAGCTGGTCCCATCCTATGGAACTCCATTCCCCCAGATCTTAGAATGGAACCCAGCATCTCAACCTTCAAGAAAAGACTTAAGACCTGGCTTTTCACACAGGCCTTTCCTAACTCCAACAATATTTAATTCCCAACAATTAACACTCATCGCCAGCAATATCATCAATAGCCACCTCTTACAATGTTATTATATGTAATTATCTTATATTCATTTTCCTTCTTTTTCCAAGTTCTATATCTCCTTGTTACATGTAACTGCTTTTTCTGCACTAATGTTCAAGTTGTTAAGTTTATTTATTATATTCTGCACTCCTGTTTCTTGTGAACCAGCATGATGGGACTATCGTCTTGAATGTTGGTATATAAAAGACTTAAATAAATAAATAAATAAATAAAATAAATCAACCCAACTAATTCAGCTTTACAATCACTAAATCCAAGTCTGCTTCTTCCATGACTGCATCTAGATGTGGGACTTTATTTTTCAGATCTTGATGCAGTCACAGAAAAAATTGTCCTGGATGCAGTGGCTGTCACAAAGTCATGGAATATGGAAAACCATGACTGGGATTTACCAGGTTACAGTCTATTCAAGTAGAACTGGGTAGGAAGGAAATGAGGAGGTATGGCACTATATATACAAAATAATATTAAAGCAATGGAATTGCAGGGTTTATGAGATAAGAAGGTGGCCCTATGGGTTAATGTGGAAGGAGACAAAGAAGCATCTATTTATATTTATATAATGTACAAACTTCCATCACAGACAGAAGAAATTGATAATCACATGGATTGAAGATGGAAGCCACTGGTGATGGAGGGTTCAAAGTGGGAGAGAAAAAGTGAGATGTGTGACAGTATGTGTGTGATTTTGAGGGATGGAAGTGAGTCACAGCGAATATTATGAACAGGCATGTAAATATATGTGTTTGTGAGTGTATGTCTGGCCATGTATAGTGTGTGAGTGGTCATGTGCATGGCCATGTGTGTGAAAGTGTGAGTAGGCATGTCAGTGTATGTGAGAGTGTGAGTGATCAGGTGTGTGTGAAGTACCCTTGTAGGTACCCTCTCATGTAGGCATCCCTAATCAGTCAAGTTTTCAGGATTGCCACAATGAATATGTATGAGCTATATTTGCATACCTTGGATCTCCAATGATGTCATTCTATCTCATGCATGTTCACTATGGATATCCTGAAAACCTGACTGTTTAGGTGTACCTCCAGGAAAGATTGGAAAACACTGGTGTGAGGGAGTATATGTGAGTGGGTGTTGTGTCAGACTGCATGAGTATGTGGAAGAATGAAAGGAGTGAATACAGTGTCCTGTGTGTGAGAGAAAATGACCATGTATATGTGTGTGTGAGAGTAAACATGTGAGTATTTTAATTAGTATGTGTATGAGAGAGAAGACTAGCCTTTCCCCTTGATGCCCGGTAATTAATGGCAATCTCAGAATGACTGTATGCTGGGTCCCCTAGGAGACCGTTCCTGCCCAGTCATGGGTCCCACTCTATCAGTTCTGAAGTGAAGAGAAAACAATAATGGAATCACATAAGTTCATCTCACTCATTGCTTACCCTGCATTGCTGGTCAGATAAACCTAAGAAGAAATATCTAACCCCCATCTAAGAATTATATCACCTTTATTACAGCTGCTTCATAAATCATTGGACTTAATGAAGAGGTTTTTCTTTAGAAGAATATATCTCTTTGCTCATGGGACCCTCTTTGGGTCTCAGCACTTTCTATTGCCTGTTGTGATCTTTCTGGTTTGAGATTGTGCTGGAGGTTTTGTTTGCAGTCATCATAAGCAGTGTTTAGTTTGTCATTGTAGGTATCTCGTTCATGAGTGGTTGGCCATTGGTTGCTAGGCCAAGTTCATTGTCATCTTATTCATTGCCATGTTATGGCTAGGTCTACCGGATATGTGATTAGTTCTTCTGATATTGGGGGATGTCCAAATTTGTCAGAATGCATTGCCAAACCTTAATTGGCTTAGGTCAGCATCATACCTTATTTGGTCATAATGACCTGTTCAGATAAAGGTCAAAATGGTACTTTCCACCTGTGGCTGGTTCTTCAGACATTTTCTTGCAATATGCTGAGCTCTGTCTGTTCTCAGGTCCTTTTGTCAGCACTTTCTGCAGTTTACTCACATCCTGCATTCTTTTAGTACTGACATTAAAAGCAACTAAATTCAGATCTATCTCAATGCTCATGTTTTCTCTCCCTAGCCACCAGTAATTTCTGTGGTTTCCTGTTGTAGCTTAAGTTTCTATATAAACATTCACAGACAAGAAATAGCTGTACTTCAAAAAAGAAAAAGAAAAAATTGTATTTTGTGCTTTAAATCCCAGGTAAAAATCTATTCCATTTCTATATACCCTTACTGACTATTAACAACTACATACCATAAGTTCCCAATGGCAAGTCAATCCAACTTGCATGACTAGTCAATGGCCTTCCTGTATGGTATGTGTGGAAACTCTGGGGTGGGGTCCATGTATGACATGGGGGATGAATGTGTATATGGCTTTTGGGGGAGAGATGGTGTATGTGTGTGTGTGTGTGCTTATGGTAGAGGGACATATATGGCTATGATGTGTATGAGTGTTTCAGTGTGTGTGAATGGGATGCAGTGTACATAAGTATTGGGGTGAGGGTGGGTGTGTATCAGTGGCTATGTGGTCCTGGATGTGTGTGTCTGAGGAGCTATGGAGGGTGTGTTCATGTCTAAAGGGCTGTGGGCTATGGTTTGGAGTGAAGGAGTAGATGGTTTGGGTGTGGATGACTGAGGGATTTTGGATGTTGTATGAATGGTTGGAGAGGTGTGTGAGGGTGGCTGGGTAAGTGTGGGTGGCTGGCAGGATATGGAGAGTGTGTGTATAAGTGGCTAGGGATGAGTAAGTGGATAAGCATGGGTAGCTGGGGTGGGTGCCTGGGGGTACATATGGATGGTGTGAGTATACATAGGGGATTGGAGGGGGAAAGGGAACAACACTAACCCCACTGCCTACTGCATTCAATTATGTTTTTTACTCCCTGCCTCACCACTCAAATTTGCCCCCTTTTCCCCCTTCCCTCTATCTGCTGGTAATATGTCTGCTCACCTTTCTTTATTGCCTCCTTCCTTGTGCCAAAGTCCTCACCCCTTGCAGGCTTGTGTTGTTTGGCCAGCAAAGCCTGATTTCACTACCAGCCACAGGGCTGAATTCAGGCATGGTAGAAATCTGTGGAATGCCAGATGTGGGCTCTCCAACAGCCATGCCAGTCAGCCCTGACACTGGCTTGAGTTCATCTCTCTGTGGGATGCAATGTTCAGTGCTGCTACTGCTATGGTGTGTCTATCAGCTTGTGAGGGATAGAACCCCTCAGGCTGCCATGGTGCACCAAATCAATGTGTGTATTTTCACTGTCTGTACATAAGCTACCAAGGGTAAAAATGGGGCGGGGGAGGGGGGGGAGGGGATAGGGGATGTGCATACACATCCCACCATGTTAAGTGAGTCACCTATACAGGATCCAAGGTAGCCAGGTATGGTGGTGAGCGACTGGTAAGGTGTGCATGCATGCATGCAGGTGCATGTATGTGCACCAGCATGCATGCATGCTGGTGCATGTATGTGCACCCCACCAGTCACCCATCAGCTTAACTGAGCAGTAAGTCCAAGCATGTTCTGCAATAGCTGGGTCTGTCTATCAGTAACCGATGGGGTGTGCATGCACTCTGCATCAGTCAAAATAGGCAGCGAAAAGGCACTTACCTTTTCGCTGTGCGCGCCGTCCTCGCGGAGTCGGCTCCGGTGACGCCCCGACTCCTCTTCTTCCGGGGCTGACTCCGCCCCGATTTCAGTAGCACAGGCCTGCGCTACTTTCGCTAGCTAACAGCGCAAGCCTGCGATAGCTTTGGATAATGAGGCCCTATGTTTGATAAATTTGCCTTTTATGATATTTCAAGGTATATAAAAAATATATATATATAAATTAGAAATTAAAAGAAACCATACCACACTGGCTAAAGCTAGTGTTTGAAATGACTGGCTGGCTGTCAGGGCTGAACAGGAATGTTTCCTTTTAGCGCTTACTATACAAAAATAATTTCAAATGCTTTTGTTATCTTTTTAAACACATTTCACATACAAAGGGCTAAGGAATCAGAATACACAGTACTAGAGAGCCTTACATTTTCAAGAGAAAGGGGAGAAGATTCCCCTTTAAAGGACAGGAGAAAGATTTCCAAAGGAGATCCCCTCTTCCCCTTATGTACACCATTCTCTCTCTCTCTCTCACCCCCCCCCCCCCCACACACACTCTCTCTCTAATAGGCATGTGCATTTGTTAAAAATGAATGCACAAAATGCAACAAATAAGGCCATTTCATTTCATTTGGAGCCTCAAAACAAATCATTGGCCCCACAAATGAAACAAACCTTATTTGTTGCTATCATTTTAAATGAATGCATCAGGTCAGGGCCTAGGCCCAAGGCTGGGAACTTGCCTAGGGCAGATGCTGAGGCCCAAAGCAGGGGCCATGGCCTAGGCCTGAGCATGATGTCAGGATCTTGGCTGAGCCTCTCCCAAAAAAATTACCTGATCCATTGGGTATAAGTGGAAGTGGCCAGGTTGGGTCTCGATGCCTAGGACTCAGCCTAAACCAAAGCCCAGACCCAGGCCCGATGCCACAGTCTGGCCCAGATGTCAGGTCCCAATGCTAGGGCCTAGGACTAGACCAAGGCCAGATACCATGGCCTGTTCTGGAGGCTGGGTTCCGATGCTGGGGCTTTGATCCGAACTCAGGCCAAATGCTGGGGCCTGGCCTGGAGACCAGATCTCAATGCCTGGGCATGGCCTAAAGGCTGGGTCCCAACACTAGGGCTTTGGCCCTGACCAATACCCTTGAGTCGGCCTTGAGTAGACTGAGGCTGAGGTTGCGGTGATCTACCTCGCCTTAGCATATGCGGCCCTGGCCTAGGCATCTCCAGCTGATCCACACCAGACCTGGTAAGTAGGTGCTAGGGGGATCCTGGCCCTCGGCATTTTTATGAGTGGTTGGGATGTCTGGGAGGCATCATTTTCTTTTTTTGGCCGTTTTTGGGATTCATGTTTTTTTAATGTTTGATTTGTTTTTTTCACATGAATGAACCAAATCAAACATTCCACTAATTAAAATTTGTGGGGAAAAAATCTCCTGAAAATGAACCAGAAAAACAAAAATATTTTTTTTCCCTGCACATCCCTACTCTCTAGCCAGAATTGCCATCTTCTCCCTCCCGTTCTGCCTAATGTTGTCTCTCTCTTTTTTTAAATTCCCTCACCCTGTACCCATAAGTCTATCTTTTTTCAGCCCCAGCATTACATACCCTACCCACCTCAAGATTGGAGGCTTATTGGCTGCAACGTAACACCACCTGAACCACCCATTGTATTACTTTGCCCCCTCTTTCTTCATCCTCTGCTTCTAGTCAGCACCAGTGAACTGACTCTATCTTGTTTCCCCTTCCCCATCCCTCTCTCTCCTCCCACCATGAACATCATTAATATTCCCCTTGGTTCTACCCCTCTCTAAATATTTTTCATCCCTCCTTCTCCCTCGCTTCTTTCTCTCTCTCAGTCTCTGAGCCCATTATCTCTCTCCCTCAACCTCTCCTCCATTACCCTCTCTGACTCTATATCATACATTCTCCACCATCATGCATTCTGGATCTTGAATATCCACTTTCATCATGGTCTCTATCTCACTCTTACCCTTCCAACGCCTTCTCAACTCTGGCTGACATTCTCTATTCCCCTCCCCCTTCACCACTTCTGGCTGTTATTCTTCCTCTCTCCATTCAACTCTGACTCTCAATTATCTTCTCCCCCCCCCCCCCCCTGCCTCCTTTACTACCAATGATTCTCTGTTATCCATCCATTGAAGCATCCCTACCCTGCTGGTTTTATCTCTAATATACCCTCATCAACATCTCTGCCCCACCTTAACCCTGATATCATTTCTGGATCTTTCACCCTCTTTCACCCCCATCATCACCTCTGGCTTTCTCATATCTTTATTGATCTTGGTTTTTCACAGCTTTTGGACACTGAAATAGAGCCTGATTACTAAGTTTTCCCCCCCATAAACACAGAATGGGAAAAAAAAAACTTTAGGAAACCAGACCCTTAGATTGTAAGCCCTTTGGGCACAGGAAATACCTACAGTGCCTGAACGTTCTTTCAAGTTCCTTCTATCCCCAACCCTGGCTCTCCTGTGCTCCCTCTCATGTACCCCCACACCTTTTCATACACAACCCCCTACCCGAACTCACACATGGCTCTCATGCAACCCTTTATCCTGGCCCAGTCTCCCTCTTTCTATCCCATTTTCTTTCAGCCTGGTCTGATCTCCCTCAAAGCCCCAAGAAATGTGCAAGGCTAGGGACCTCCCCAACTCCCACTTACCCCTTCCATATTGTCAGTGCTAAAGAACACTCATAAGTCATGCATAGGTACTCCTGTCTTGCTCCAAATGCTTTAAAAATGGGCACTGATTGGCTCTTAGATTGCTGGTCTACATTTGAAAAAAAAGTTTTCTACTGACCTGTTTTTGCTGATTTTACCCAAAAGAAAGGTGATGATTCCAAATATGAAGTAAAAAAATATGCAATATGTAAATTTTTTTACAAATGAGAAATGTTTGATTATAAAGTCGAATATCAAGGGTAATAAGTTCTGAAGAAGAGATAGCTCGTAATATATTTGTTTCATGCAAAAAATGAGTCTATCGTCTAACCAAGAGAGCAATAGTTGTGTAAATTTTAATTGTAGGGAGAATTTTTCTCTTTTTGGATGATCTGGAATAGTTATGATTAGGGTTGTCATGCTGTAAACATCAGCAGTAGTCTGCCATCGTGTTTGTGTTCCATCTGCCTTGATATCTATGTTCCATGGTCTTGATATCTTGGTGGAAGCGTTTTCCTTGTTCTTCACTCATAGCTCCAAGACTTGAGGGGAAGTAGTTCAGGTGGCTATCAAGGAAATGCAATTTGACACTCATGTTTGCTTCCAGTCTTTGAAAATCAATCAACAAATTTTGAACTAAAAGGTTATAATTTTTGGCCCTGAAGTTGCCAAGAAAGTCTGTAATCACGTCAGAAAAAGCAGACCAAGCATCCTTTTCTATGGTTTTCATGGTATTGAGTTTTAAACTGTTTAATAAGCAGTCTTCCTATTGGTTATACTGACTGCATATTCAGCATTTCTTTTTGCGTATTCAGCATATCTAAATAATAATGTTATGTTATTGCTATAAGAGTTTATGAGTAGACAGCGTTTTGCGGAAAAACTGGACGTGACTAGAAGAAACAGGTGATTTTTGGATTCAGCATACTAAAATACATAGAGATCACATGTTATCTTGTAGTCAGCAAAATTGGTATAGACCAGTGTTGTCATTGTGTGATGTCAAAGTAGCACCATTATGAGGGCCAGCTGTGCCATATTCTTGTATGACGATGCAAATTTATAGCCATATAAGAAAATGGTTCCTGCCACCCCTCAAACTAGTGCCATTTTGACATCATACAACACAATGGTTTGAAGGCCAGATGATGCCAAATGTTTAAGGAGTTGCCTTGGGTCAGGAGCGAGTGGGCACTGCTCTTGCTCCTTTCATTAGCATGGATTCATACTAAAGAGAAAAGTGGAGCCAATGGGGTTCCTGGC
Organism: Rhinatrema bivittatum; assembly: GCF_901001135.1. NCBI lineage: Eukaryota > Metazoa > Chordata > Amphibia > Gymnophiona > Rhinatrematidae > Rhinatrema > Rhinatrema bivittatum. Next base: position 37,223 of record NW_021820771.1, on the reverse strand, counting down.
CCCAGAATATATTTGTAGGGCAGAAGATGGATTGTAGTGATCAGGACCTTGTTCAGCTCAGTTTAGCCCAGTCATAATCATCCAGGCCCCACAGCTTTCTTTGGGGGTTGAGAGAGGGATTGGTGAGGCCCCAGCCAGGCTCAACTCAACTCAGCCAGGTAGACTTTGGTGCAGCAGTTTTCTTGGGAGGCAGGAGGGAGCTTGAAGGGCTATAAGAATGCCCTGTTTCATTTTTTTTTAATTTAAGTTTTTTTATAATGTTTATTTTAGTTATGGAAATGAATTGAACTTAAATAAACATTAAACAAACTGAAAAACAAAAGAAAACAATCAAAACATGCCACCACTGAAACAAGAAGGAACCATAACAAATTACTTGGCATGCACATTCCTAATACCTTTAAATATTCTATATCATTAGCTTTGATCCAACTTTTTTGCATAAATGTGCATCACATTGTCCCTAGGATTGTGTACTTGGAAATTCCATTTACTATTTCCAGTTTTCTGCGTAGAGAAGATGATCAGAGAGTAACTTCAAGGAATCTGTTGCTTGTAGCAAATATTTTTTATTAGCTGCCAAATGTGTATTAGCTAGAGTTTTGCGATCTTCCCCTCCTACTAAATTGGAATTGCAAAAAATGTGAGATATTGAATACATGGAAGACATTACTTAGGAATTAAAAGTCAAGCCAGGCAAGTTTTTGGATATATAAGCTCCCTTCTTGAATTATGTTGAGTTTTAAAGAGCCTTTCTCTAGGGATCCATGAGTTCCTTTGCAGGTAATTTGTTTTGATTTCTTTTTATCTAATTCATTGCGGAAGGATTCCCTTGGAGATAACATATGGCTGGCTAATACCTTGTGACAGATATTCTATCACCGAGCCTGATGCAAGCTCTTTTGGTATTTAACTTGTAACCACACCACTATGGGGATATGTGAGAGAAGTATGGGGATATGTGAGAGAAGCCTAATGCCAGTTTAGGAGCTGAGCACTAATGTCTTGGTAGGATTCAAAAATAAATCAGTGGTCAAGCAGATGGTGTAGTGGACAGGGCCCTAAGGCAAGAGAGATGCTTAGCTAGCAAAGAAAAAGGAAGTCGTCTCATCACACCCTGAGTGCTTCTCCACTTTTCCCCTCCATGGTGTGCATGGCAAAAGTTTTTGTTATGTTTAATTTTCATTTCATTTTTTATTTATTTATATTTTCTTGCTTCATTTTTAAAAAGTTTAGTTTTAAAATGTATCACTTTTTGTGTGCACTAATTCAAATCGGTGTATACTGCACACTGTTTGACGTGGGACACAGTATTTGATTTAATGCATGCTATTTTGAATTAGTGCCTACTAATAATGAAGAAAAAATATACGGTATATATTTTTAATAATTTCTTATTAAAAACAGCATGAAAGCATGAAAGTATATAGACTTTGCCTGATATCAATCATTTAACCAAATCCCCACCTTGGAATAAAGTAGGATCTTACAAACTGAGGGGGTCATTTTCTAAAGGAATCACACGCGAAAAGTCCCTTTTCACGTGTGATACCTAGATTGGGGTGGAGTTGGGGCGGCATCAGCACTGGAAGGGGAGAAGTCGGGGTGGCACCGGGGCGGACGCAGCGGAGACATCGCTGGCGGCAAAAAGGTAAGAACCCTTATCGCCGCCAGTAATGTGCCCAATAGCACCACCTTTCACGGTGGTGCTATTGGTTTGAGAAAGCCGGCAGCGATAGCACCGCAGTGGTGCAATGACTGCCAGCTTGCGCAGGCCTGCCCCCCGCTTCGCCCCTCCCCCCGCTACTCATTTTATAAACATATGAACATATATTTAAAGGTCAATTTTAAGAGTCCAGTGCGTGCATTAATTAGGGGATGCACAAATATGTCGGGCTTGAGTGCGCCAAGCGGATTTCATGGGTTTCATGGGTTGGTTAAACCTTGAGCTTGATAACATAGGGCAAATGTTCAGAGAAGGAGAATTGTTTTCTATTCACTAGATTCAAAGGGAAGTTGGAATAGTTAACATCCCAGTATTTTAATACATATAAGTGAGAGGGCTGCTCACTGAACCTTAAGTGGAAGAGAACTCATTGATTTTGAAACAATAACCTTTGGTGACTATCATAGTACAGGTCTTATTTAAAAAATGTATCACCTTCTAATCTCAATTTTGAAACCTCCTTTGAAGAGGGTATAAAAGTAGATGGCAAATTATATTTGCCGAATAATTTCAGATAAATACTGCCCAAATTTTCCATAGAATTAGCATAGGGAATTCAACCTTTGAATCAGATAGGAAAATGAGTATAAGCTGATATATCAATGTACTACGTACTGAATAAATGAAGGAAAATGAGTGTAATGGATTAAAACAAATGAGATTGATGGGAAAAGGGTCTTTACATCTGAGATTTCATGGATCCACTATGTTACGGGGATCAACGCACCTTTGGATTCTCTTGTTCTGTTGGGATTTCCTAATGGGACTTTTCTTTCTGCTGTAAAGAAAGGCATCTGTTTAGTTGTGTATATGCTAGTGACTGTTAAGGCACATTGTGGCCTGTCATTAGAGATGTTCTTATCTTCTCTTGATGTTTATTGGCTAAAGTTACTGAGGAAAGTCTATACAATGGAGACAATTTCCTTTCCTGTTATGGATTTCTACCAGAATACTCCTAAAATATGGGAGCTATTCTATTTCAAGTTGTGTCTCATGTTTGCTTTAACAGTGGATTTGGAAAAGTAATCCTCTGACAAGTTTATTTTTAGGTATGCTGGGGGTACAGTGTGGAGAGAGGTATCACAAATCCAGCACTTCTATAAGAGTATACAAGTGGCTAGGAAGACATTCATGGAAAAGTGTCACTCATATAGATTTTGTACCTACTGTGTAAACTGTGAATGTCAACCCATTTGTGTTACTGCTTCTAAACTTAATGGGGTAGATTTTCATACAGGGCGCCCTCGCGTACTTTTGTAGGCGCATCAGGTGCAAACAAAAGTACGCTGGATTTAGTAGATACGCGCGGAGCCGCGCGTATCTGCTAAAATCCTGGATCGGCGCGCGCAAGGCTACCGATTTTGTGTAGCCGGCGCGCGCCGAGCCGCGCAGCCTACCTCCGTTCCCTCCGAGGCCGCTCCGAAATCGGAGCGGCCTCGGAGGGAATTCGCTAACACCCTCCCCTCACCTTCCCCTCCCTTCCTCTACCTAACCCACCCCTCCGGCCCTGTCTAAACCCCCCCCCCTACCTTTGTTGGGGGATTTACGCCTCCCAGAGGGAGAAGTAAATCCCCGCCTAGACGCGACCCGGGGGCGGTTCCGGAGGGCACGGCCACGCCCCCGGGCCCGCCCCCGAAACGCCACTGACACGCCCCGAAAACGCCGCGCTGATCGGCCCCACCCCCAACACGCCCCCCTGGAAAAACCCCGGGACTTACGCGAGTCCCGGGGCTCTGCGCGCGCCGGTAGGCCTATGTAAAATAGGCGCACCGGCGCGCAAGCCCTGCTCGCGTAAATCCGGGCGGATTTACGCGAGCAGGGCTCTTAAAATCCGCCCCAATATGTCTTCTAGTTAATCTCATTCCAGATCTGGCATTTCATGCTTCATATAATCTATTGTTACTTTTTGATGGGGTTTCTATTATGTTCAACATTGTGTAGCCCCATCCCGATCAGCATGGGCACCAGAGAATATGGGAAGAGTCACAGATCACATAAGACCCCCATAACCTCTTAAGTTTCCCACACAGAGTAGGGAAAAACTGTCTTTTAAAGGCTCTTAGGGTTTTGTTTTCTCTCTGGGGCTCTTCTGTACACCAGTCCAGGCACTCCAAAATCACCAGGCTGAAACTCAGAGCTATTAATCCAGTTCAGTTTTGAAATCATAAACTGTGGGTAACTTATGCCTCCAGCGTTGATTCTGACACAAGCCATGCTAGAAGAGCTGGGAGTAGGTAGGTATATATCTTGTTTTCAGCTGGGTGTTTTAGCATCTGAGGATGCCTGAAGTGGATTGGGGGAGGGGGCCTGTCATAGGGGTTTCAGGTGGGTAAAGAGGGAGGAGGGGGGGGGGGACCGGAACTAGCCAGATTTTTATTTTAAAAAGAAACCGGGGAAGGAGGTAGGGTGGCCCAAGCTTCACATTCTGTAGCATTGCTTTTATATTCGGAAGGAGTTTGGAAGGTGAGGAGTGCACGTTCCATCAGGGACATTTAAGAAATTCATCAGGGAGAGGGGAGGAATAGGACCACAGGTACACTTTGATACAGTAAAGACAATGAGAATCGGACGATCAGAAGAAGCCCTTTATTTCAATGCCCGACTCTGGCCGAGTTTCGCTCATAGAGCTGCCTCAGGGGCAATTCAATTAGCAGGACTTAAAATATGCCTGCAGGGCTGCTGTCACACTGTCACAATGTCACAATATCATTAGTGTCTGCAGAACACTCTGACATTCTTTCTGCCCCTGAGGCAGCTCTATGAGCGAAACTCGGCCAGAGTCGGGCATTGAAATAAAGGGCTTCTTCTGATCGTCCGATTCTCATTGTCTTTACTGTATCACAGCCAACTGGATCGGCTTCCGATTTGCTTTTTGGGTCCACAGGTACACTTTACATCTTTTTTTTTTTTTTAATTATTTTGACAGTGCTACTTAACCAAATATCTTTGAAGATATCTGGTTAAGTAACAAGTTATCTGCCACCCAAAGCCAGCTAACCTAACCTAACCAGTTATATTCAAACATAGCCAGTTGGGTTTTTAAGTTAGCTGGCTATAACTTGTCCATTTATTGGCTTACTGAATATGCCTCTCAGTCTCTTTTTACTCTCTCTACACCTTTCCCAAACAGGTAAGCTCTTAGGGGATGGCACCCTTGCTCTCTGTGCCCTCCTGGTACCTTTAGAGTAAGATATTTGTATTAAGTTTCTTACTCTCTCATTTCTTTCTCTTAGTTGATGTGTTGGGTAGGTCAATAGATTCTTAGATTTTCCTGAGACAGACTGTTTCTTCCTTAGACCTCACCAGTACACTCATCTTTCAGGCTTTGAAGAATTCCCTTTTTTCTTGGGCTTATTCAGAACTTCTAAGGAATCACTTCTCTCAGGACATCTTGGAATCCCAGGTTTCTTTCTCTCCTGGAATCCTTCCACCTTCTTCACTGCAAGGCCTGGCCAACCTCTCCCAGCAGGAATTCATCTTCTCCTCTGGCATTTTTTCTGTGGAGGGATAAGGCCCACTGGTGTCATTCAGTGGGGAGATGGATACCCTGCAGAACTCCAGATTTTGGAATTCCCTTTCCTTCCCTCTGACTTCATCACATGGAGGCAGCCATTTTATTCAGACTCAGAAGCTCTCTCAGGGCTCTCCCAGATACTAAACTGACATTTACTGGGGCATGGTTTGGTTGAGACCCCTAACATACACTATGGGGTAGATTTTAAAAGGGTTACGCGCATAAGTTATGCGCGTAACCCTTTTAAAACTCCCCTGCGTGCGCCGAGCCTATTTTGCATAGACTCGGTGGCGCGCGCAAGCCCCGGGATGTGTGTAAGTCCCGGGGCTTCGCTAGGGGGTGTGTCGGGGGGCGGCGCGACATCCAGGGCATTCTGGGGGGCGTGTCGGGGGCGTGGTGCCAGCCCAGGGGCATTCCGGGGGCACTGCCGAGGCCTCCGGAACAGCCCCTTGGTCGGGTGATGGCGCGCCAGCAGCCCGCTACTGCGTGCGAGTTACGCCTGCCAGAAGCAGGCGTAACTTTGTCGACAAAGGTGGGGGGGGGGTGTAGATAGGGCTGTGGGGATGGGTTAGATAGGGGAAGGGAGGGGAAGGTGGGAGGAAGAACGGCCTCGGAGGGAACGGGCACCACGCGCAGGGCTCGGAGCACGCAAGTTGCACAAATGTGCACCCCCTTGCGTGCACCGACCCGGATTTTATAAGATAAAATCTTATAAAATCCGGCGTACTTTTGTTTGCGCCTGGTGCGCGAACAAAAGTATGCGCGGGCGCACTTTTAGAAAATCTACCCTTAGGGTACTCTGACCAGCTGAAGCCACTGCTGCCATTTTGTAAGTGTCAGAGCTGCTATTTAGGGGCAGAACTGGACATCCCAATCCAAATGCACACTTTATTGTTATTGAAACAAATCCTCAATAAAATTGTTTCCAAATAAAAATAATTGGAAAGAGCAAAGTCCATTTAATTTCTTTTAATTATTTAAAGTATTAGAATTATTGAGAACATAGTGGCAGGGAGACCAATTTTATGACAACAGTACAGACACATCTATTAACTGTATAACTGAGTACAATAACTGTTACTGAATCAATAGAGGTCCATTAATAACCTTCCCTTTTTAGAAACATAGAAACATACAGAAACATAGAAATGACGGCAGAAAAGGACCAAATGGTCCATCCAGTCTGCCCAGCAAGCTTAAGGTAGTATCTTCCGCGCTGTACAGGTCACCCCCATACTTATCAGTTTCCCAGACTGTAAAAATCAGGGCCTTTGTTTATTGCTGTCTGATTCCAATTCCCCGTTATCTCTTGCTGTTAAAGCATCATCAATGTTGGAATTGCATCAAAATTATTAGGCTTATTGGTTAAGGGTAGTAACAGCCTCATCAGCAAGTTTTCCCCAGGCTTATTGTTTCCCCAGACCATAAAAGTCAGGGTCCTTGTTGGTTACTGCCTGAATTCAATTCCCCTTTTCCCCTGCCGTTGAAGCAGAGAGCAATGATAGAGTTGCATCAACAGTATAAAGGCTTATTGATTAAGGGCTTTAACCACCACACTAGCAAGTTACCCCCATGCAATTTTTTCTTCATGTTTCAGAAACATCAAATTACCAATAATTAGTTTCATTAGATGTGAAATTCTTCCTACAGTTTATCCAGTTTCCCAATGTGTCTGATATTTGTAGAAAATTATGTTTGCTTCATTCAGAGAACTAATTTATTCCTGCATACCATATCCAACCACAGCCTGCAAGTTTAATGTTATTCCCTTAACAAAATGGTGTCTACAGTATGAATCCTTAAAACAGGATCTGGAACTATTCCAAGCCAGTGCTCATCTAGAATCTGTTGGGAGGGAGAATCTGGACAGCTGTTTAAAACATATTATCACATTAGGGGCAATCACGACCCCATCTAAAGGCAAAATATCCTCATGGAGAGGACATAAATTATTTTATATAAGAAATTTATAGATGGGACTTGGGAGAGCTTTCCTACTTGTTTCTGATTTTGAAAACAGCAGTACCATACCCATTGGGTTTTGTTAAATATTAGGAGTTTGAGGGAAGAGGGAATCAGCAAGTACTCGGAACTGACAAACACTCAACTGAAATACCATTCAGGACTATCCTTTCTAAAGAAATGTTATGGCCATAAGTCTTTCATTACTCTCTCTCACTGCAATATATTATATTGCTTTGTTGGCAGGACTGAATAACTGAGCAGTGTTTTTTCTGATGCAGAGCAGACTCGGAAATGTACAGCTTTAGAGCCCAGGTCAAGGAAACATAGTATAAAAACAACTGCAGTAAACAACATGAAACGCAAAAAAATAATTTTTACATTACTGCCTATAGAAGTGTCTATGAACACACTGCTAGTTTAAGATAAACCTATTAGGAATTCCTCTTCTTTTCCTGCATGTGTCCATTTTAACATGGATGTAAATAAATACCTTCTTTTAATATAGTAGAGGACCCTCTAGCTTATATAATGGCTTTCGCTTATTTTTTTTTATTCCCTATAGTAAATACATTCAAGCTTAAGTGACAGCACCAGTTTATTTAAAGAATGAACCTTCCACAAACTCCAGTAAAATCAGAAAGCAAAAACTGCAGATACATTAAATGGTAAGTACAGTAATGTTAATGAATAATTATATTTTTTTTGCCTAGTGTTGCAGTGGAAATATGAAAAAATAAATTGGCAACTTTTTATGTTTTCCATCAGAAGTTGTTTTCATGGAAAAGACATTAGGAGGCCTCGGTTTTTCTATGGCTCATTGGTGAAGCATATTTAGATTTCATAAGTACATCTTTTGAATATGCATTAAAGTTTTAACCAAATCATAAAAAAGGCAAAAATATATCTCAGTATACCTATAATTACATAATATAATTAGTCTAACTAATAACTATGCAGGTAATTTTCAAAGAATTACATGGGGTTGAGAGTGTAAAATTAGCATGTTCACATGTAACTAGCACATATACGTGAATATGCAATTTTAGAAACCTCACAAGTATGTGTATACTAGGGATGTGCAGGTGGGACAGATTCGTCGCATTCGGTATTAGTATTCGTTGGGACCCAGATCCATTGCATCCGTTCTTGGGGGACCCAGATCCGTTCATTAGTTACATATGTATTTGTTTCCCCCCAAAAAAACCCATCCCAATCCTTTAAATTTAATTTACTACAACCCCCCACCCTCCTAACCCCCCCAAGGCTTGCCAAAAGTCCCTGGTGGTCCAGCGGGGGTCCTGGAGCGATCTCCTGTAATCAGGCCATCGGCTGCCAGTATTCAAAATGGCGCTGATAGTCCCTGTGACATAGTAAGGGCAAAGGCTATCAGCGCCATTTTGAATACTGGCAGCCGACGGCCCAATTGCAGGAGATCGCTCCAGGACCACCAGGGACTTTTGGAAAGTCTTGGGGGGGTCAGGAGGGTGGGGGTTTATTCATTAGTGATACGTTGTATTCATGGGGGTTCACCATATTTTTCATGACCCCCACGAATACAACGAATATGGCATATACGTTGCGGATTGCCAATACATTGCAAACGAATGCACACCCCTAGTGTGTACTTGTGTGACCACATACAACAGCAAGCACTTACTAAATGGGTATGTTTGGGCCATATCAGGCTGTGGTTTGGTTCTTATTTTATAAATGTAGTACACATGCACATCTAGGTCTAGGGATTTCATTCTTCTTGTATGGTGATGACATACAGTTTTACATTCCATGTTCCAAATCATTTGAATATACAGTGTTGACACTATCAGACTATATGAAAGCTATTCAGCAAGTCCTGTCTCAAACTAACATTAAACCCCAATAATACTGAAATAATTTGGCTAAGGAGAAATGTATCTATGGTTAAACCACTGGTTGTAGACTTGGGGACATTTCTATATACCCCCTCAAATCAAGTAGTTGATTTAGGGATCCTGCTAGATGAAAATCTTACTATGAAAAAGCACATCAATAAATTAGTCAATATGGGTTATGCCACATTGTGTATACTACAACAGCTAAAACCTTTATTAATTTTTGAGGATTTTCATACAGAATTGAAAACTCTTATTTTCTCAAACCTAGACTACTGTAACTCTCTATTACTGGGTCTTCTTGTATGTCTTTTAAAACCATTAAAATTATTACAAAATGCCTCAGCTAGACTCTTAAAAAAGCTAAGAAATTTGATCACATTGTACCCACAATGATTTCACTGTACTGGCTACCAATACAATCTTGAGTATATAACAAAGTATTAACACTAATTCCAGTGATTCTGGCCATTGGAGTGTGTTTTATGTTGAGAGAGAGAGAGAGAGAGAGAATCTACAAAGCCCTTGTAGTAATTAGCTATTTATATCTCTATAGGAAGTCCACCTAATAAGTCGAGGTGAAGTTTAGGTAGTAGTTTAGGGGTTAGGGGCCACTTTTACATGTAGAGTGAAATGTACGGACAGAACAGTACTCTTTGGTGAAGATTTTATGTCAATCGGAGTGAGGAAACTCACACAAAGATGAGATTTGTACAATGTTCTCTCATCCTAGCTTAATGGACTCTCTACTTGGGTAGCATCAAGTTAGGTTGAGAGAACATTGTACAAATCTCATCTTTGGTGAGTTTCCTCACTCCAAATGACATCAAATCTTCACAAAAGAGTATTTATCCCATTCTTTCTTGAATTCAGATACTGTTTTTGTCTCCACCACCTCCACAAGGAGGCCATTCCATGCATCCACAACTCTCACTGTAAATAAATATTTCCTAATATTACTCCTGAGTCCCCCCAATTCAACCTCATCTCATAACCCCTCATTCTAGAGCCTTTCCATTAAAAGAGGCTCACCTTCTATGATCATATCTCCCCTATCTCGCCTTTCCTCTAGGGTATACATGTTTAGATCTTTAAGTCTATCCCCATATGCTTTAGAATGAAGACCAGTGACCATTTTACAGGGGGTGTGCATTCATTCCCTATGAATTGGCAATCTGCAATGTATAGGGCTATATTCGTTGTATTTGTGGGGAAGCAAAACGTATCGCGATTCCCCATGAATACAATGAATCTTCGCCAATTTATTCGGCCGTCTAAAGGAGCCAATTTAAACAACCCCCCCCCACCATTCTGACCCCCCCAAGACTTACCAAAACTCCCTGGTGGTCCAGCGAGGGGTCCGGGAGCCATCTCCTGCACTCAGACTCTCGGCTGCCGGTTTCAATATGGAGCCGATAGCCTTTGACCTACTATGTCACAGGGGCTACCGGTGCCATTGATCAGCCCCTGTCACATGGCCATTGGCACCATCTGGTGCTCCTACCATGTGACAGGGGCTGACCAATGGCACCGGTAGCCCTGTGCATAGTAAGGGCAAAGGCTATCGGCGCCATTTTGAGTACTGGCAGCCAACGGCCCGAGTGCAGGGGATCACTCCCGGACCCCCGCTGGACCACCCTGGACTTTTTGCAAGTCTTGGGGGACCCTCATGACCCCCACAAGACTTGCCAAAAGTCCAGCGGGGGTCGGGAGCGACCTCCTGCACGTGAGCCTTCAGCTGCACATGGTAGGAGCACAAGTTGGCACAAGCCATGTGACAGGGGCTGACCAATGGCACCGGTAGCCCCTGTGACATAGTAAGGGCAAAGGCTATTGGTGCCATTTTGAATACTGGCAACCGAAGGCCCAAGTGCAGGAGGTCGCTCCTGGACCCCTGCTGGACTTTTGGCAAGTCTTGTGGGGGTCATGAGGGTCCCCCAAGACTTGCAAAAAGTCCCTGGTGGTCCAGCGGGGGTCCGGGAATGATCTCCTGCACTCGGGCCGTTGGCTGCCAGTAATCAAAATGGCGCCAATAGCCTTTGGCCTTACTATGTCACAGGGGTTACCGGTGCCATTGGTCAGCCCCTGTCACATGGTAGGAGAACAAAATGGCACCACCCATCCATTGCTCCTACCATATGACAGGGGCTGACCAATGGCACCGGTAGCCCCTGTAACATTGTAGGTCAAAGGCTATCGGCGCCATTTTGAAACCAGCAGCCGAGGGTGTGAGTGCAGGAGATGGCTCCCAGAGCCCCCGCTGGACCACCATGGAGTTTTGGTAAGTCTTGGGGGGGGGGTCAGGTGGGTGGAGGGTTGTAGTTAATTTAATTTTAGCCGGGAAATGAATAAGAATTAACGTATAAACGTATCGGGGGCCCCCTTGCCGAATGCAACGTATCTGCCCCCCCAATGAATACGAATCCCGAATGCAACGTATGGTGTCCCTCTGCACATCCCTACCATTTTAGTAGCCTCCCTCTGGACCAACTCCCTCTTGTTTCTATTCTTTTGAAGGTGCGGTCTCCAGAATTGAACACAGAATTCCAAATGAGTCTCACCAGGGATCTATACAGGAGCAATATCTCCTCCTTTTTCTGTTAAGCATTCCTTTACCTATACAGCCAAGCACTTTCTGACTTTTACCATTGCTTTATCCACCTGTTTGGCCACCTTAAGGTCATCAGATATAATGACCCCACCTGATCCTGCTCTTCTTTCGTGCTTAGAAGAATTTCCCCTCCAATAGTGTATTTCTCCCTTGTGTTTTTGCGGCCTAAATGTATTAATTACTCTGCAACTTTTAGCATTAAAACTTAGCAGCGAGACCCTAGACCATTCCTCAAGCTTTGCTACATCCATTTTTATTTTTTTCCATTCCTTCTTGGCTGACTACCTGTTGCAGATTTTGGTATCATCAAGAAAAAGACAAACATTTTCTTACAATCCTTCCGCTATCTCACTCACAAAAATGTTGAAAAGAAGCAGTCCAAAGACTGATCCCAGAGGCACACTGCTAGTAACAAATACCTATCTTTAACACAGCATTCATAGTAGGGGAGTAAAAACTTCCCTCCCCCATTTTTTTCCTTTCTCCAGCCCTGCGATGTAATATCTTTGTTTTTGAAAAATATTTTATGTTATTATTTTGCAGGACCTGTGATGAAGCAATGCCATTTTCTAATATTGCATTTTAATATTATGCAGATTTATTTATATATTTTATTATTATTATGAATGTTACTACTGTAACCCACCCCAAATTGGGGTGGGTATGGGAATGCAATACTTTTAAATAAATAAAAAAAACTCCATTTATTACTACCCTTTGTCACCTCCCACACAGCCAGTTTCTAACCCAGTCATTCATTCTAGGTACCTTATCAAAGGCGTTCAATTTATTTATAAGTCACCTTTGCGGAACTGTGTCAAAGGCCTTACTGAAATGCAAATACACTACATCTAGCACTTTCTCTTGATCCAACTGTCTGGTCACCGAATCAAAGAAATTGATCAGATTTGTCTGACAAGTTGAATTCTACTAAAACCATGCTGCCTTGGACCTTGCAATCCATTTAATTCCATAAACTGCACTATCCTCTGTTTTATTCTATTGTTTTATTGTTTTATTTATTTGTTTGCTTGCTTATTTATTTATTTATTTATTTATTTATTGGACAGTTTTATATTAAGCCACCTCCAAAACATTTTTTTCCAGCATGGATAACAGCAAAATACATACGTAAATTAAAATACACAAAACTCAACAAACAATGAAAGAGGAAAAAGTCACAAGTTAAATAAAGCATTCTTAATTAAAGGAATCCTTAAAAGCTTTCAGACTTCCTGAAAATCTTTAGATCACCTTGCTTCAGCATATCAACAGGGATTCTAGTAATTTGCTTAAAGCAGAGGGCAGACTAACTCGCCTGTAGTTCCTAGACACCCTTTTCCTTTAACGCTAGCAGTCGTCACTCAATGCTTGCTTTGTCTGTCGAGATACCCCTATACCTTCTAATCTTCTTGTGTTAGCCTTTTTCCCTGTCTCATATTAATCACTCTGAGACCGATGTTGGTTGAATAAGGCCGCAGCTTTATTTTGACCATTATATCATCAAAACCCTTCCTGGGTACCCGGGCCAGTCCTCCGTGTCACTCGCCGCCCGCCGTGGAAACCGAGCAAGGCAGCATTAATCCTTTTGGCCCCCTGCCTTGTCCTCCAGCAAGGGGGCCCCACCCATCAGCACTTTCGACTCCATCACCTTTTTGCGCTTCCCCAGCGCTATGCAGCTACCCAGCCGTCTTGCGCTACCTCCGGCACCACTTGCCATAGGCCCCAACCGGCCCGGGTTACCGCCAAGGCACGAGGTAGGGACTACCCTTGCCTCGTGTCCCCCCAATAACTCATTAAGCTGCAGCCTCTGTGTTCTGCCTCTGTTATGCCAGGTCTCTATGGCTTCCTGTATGACATTATTAAAGATGTCATAACCAATGTCTGACAGGTGGACCCCATCTTGCCTGAAAAGGCCTGGGCACTCCACCTTGGCCCATCGGTGACTAACCTGTTCTCCTCCCCTCTCCTGTATCCATTTCCCAATTTGCCTATTTACTTTCTTCTAGGGATGTGAATCGTTTTTTGACGATTTAAAATATCGTCCGATATATTTTAAATCGTCAAAAATCGTTAGGGCTACGATACAATCCCAATTCCCCCGATTTATCGTCAAAAAATCATAAATCGGGGGAAGGGGGAGGGCAGGAAAACCGACACTAAAACACCCTAAAACCCACCCCCGACCCTTTAAATTAAATCCCCCACCCTCCCGAACCCCCCCCCCAAATGCCTTAAATTACCTGGGGGTCCAGCGGCACACTAAAACACGGCACACTAAAACCCCCTAAAACCCCCCCCGACCCTTTAAATTAAATCCCCCACCCTCCCGAACCCCCCCCCCCAAATGCCTTAAATTACCTGGGGGTCCGTAGCGGCGGTCCGTAGCTTAAATTACCTCCGTAGCCTTAAATTACCTCCGTAGCGGTGGTCCGTAGCTAAATCGGGGGAAGGGGAGAGCAGGAAAACCGGCACACTAAATCGTGTAGTCTTCAGCCGGCGCCATTTTGCAAAATGGCCGCCGCAAAATGGCGGCGGCCATAGACCAAAACGATTCAACACAGGAGGTCGTTCCGGACCCCCGCTGGACTTTTGGCAAGTTTTGTGGGGGTCAGGAGGCCCCCCCAAGCTGGCCAAAAGTTCCTGGGGGTCCAGCGGGGGTCCGGGATCTCCGTACGGAAAATGGCGCCGGCAGGAGATCGACTGCAGGAGGTCGTTCAGCAAGTGTACGTCTTTGTCGAGCTTCAACCGTAGATACCTATGCAAGTTGTATATGGTACAAGTCTCGCACCCCTCTACCCGTTTCAATAACAACTTAGCTCCTTTTCCTTCTTGATCTGTTTTTGATTTTTGAATTGTTATGGTTAGTGTGTCTGTCGTCAACGTCACATTCTTTAGTAGTAACCTGCTCTGGCCTTGGTCCTCTTTGTTGGCGGCCACCAGCTCGCTCACCTGCATTGCCCCGAAGAATGCGAGTGAAAAGGCCAGGCGAAATAGTTCCCGTTCGAAATCCGAGGAACATATGGAAGAGAGGGTCGTTCAGAGTGATCGCAACATGTCATGCGTGATGGGATGTCTTCTGTCGCTAATATGGCCCACTTTCTTTGCTACCCGGCCATCATCTTCTTCACCATGAAAGACTTGGTTGGATCCCCCCAGCCCTTCGCCTTAAAGAAGAATGCCATCCCTGCCAAGTGTGTTGTTACCGCATTTTTCGATACTCCTCTTTCTTTCAAAGTGGCTACGTACTTGATGATCATGTCATCACTGACCGGTCCTTGTCTCCATCCATTCCCTCTGAGGAATGTAATCATGTTATCGTATCCTCTGCAATAGGCCTTCTATGTGGATGGTGCGACTGATCTGCGCACTAGATCCATGGTGGTCTCCAACCAATCCTCCATAAGTGCGTGGGCATGTCTGTCCCTATTTGCTCTGCAGTTGGGACCTGTTTGAAAAACAAATGCCATTTAGCTCGAGACAGGGCATCCGCTGCACTGTTGCTTACCCCAGGAACATGCCCAGCTCGCAACGTAATGTTGTTATGTAAAGCCATCAGCACCACCTCCCTGAGAAGACTGATCACTCTTGGGGATTTTGCTGACTGTGTATTCAATACCTGGGCCACTGCTTTGTTGTCACACCAAAAAATGACCTGCTTATTCCTCAGTCTGTCGCTCCATAGCACCAGAGTGACCAGAATGGGGAACAGCTCCAAGAATGTTATGTTCTTCGTGAGGCCACTGTCTCTTCACTCTGTTGGCCATGGTTCTGCACACCAAGCTTGCTGGCAGATGGCACCGAAACCCCAGCCTCCCAATGCGTCTGTGTGTATTTCCAAGTCTCTGTTGGACAGCGGAGCTTCCTGAATAACGGACACTCCATTGAAGTCTTACAGGAATTCCTTCCAAATCTTTAGGTCTTCTCTTATTCCCTTCGATATTCTGAGGAAATGGTGTGGGCGTGTTATCCCTGCAGTTGCTGATGTCAATCTACGCATAAATGCCCTTCCCATAGGGATGACCCTACACGCAAAGTTCAGCGTTCCCAGTATAGATTGAGCCATCCGCAATGTAATCTTCTTTTTTGACATAGTCTGCTGTATTCCTATGTGCAGTTTTCTTACTTTTTCCTCCGGCAATTTTGCCATCATTCTGGTGGAGTCCAGCTTGAAAGCTAGAAATGATAATATTGTTCTTGGACCTTCCATTTTTTTATGCGCCAGCGGAACTCCGAAATCCTTAGCAACCTCCTGAAATTCTCTCAGCAAGTAGTGGCATGTATTTGCGCCTTTTGGCCTGACGAATAAGAAGTCGTCCAGATAATGTATCATATTTTCTGAATTTGTCCTCTGTGCGGTGACCCAGTGCAAGAATGAGCTGAACATTTCGAAGTACGCGCAGGATATGGAGCATCCCATTGGCATACACTTATCGAAGTAGATTTTTCCTTTGAATGTAAACCCCAACAGGGGAAAACTGTCTGGATGTACTGGCAGAAGTCTGAAAGCAGATTTGATGTCAGATTTTGTCATCAATGCGCCCTCTCCACATGTCCTGAGCAGGGCCATAGCCGAGTCGAATGATGCATATTGAACTGTGCATTCTGCCTGGAGTAGCATATCATTGACTGAGGATCCCGGGGTATATGATAAGTTTTGGATAAGACGGTATTTTCCTTCTTCTTTTTTGGGGATCACTGCCAGTGGTGATAGGCACATGTTCTTGAATGGTTGTTCCTGGAATGGACCTGCCATTCTCCCGAGTGCCAATTCCTTCTCAACTTTTTCCTGGACTAAGTTCACGTGTCTAGTTGCCGATTGTGCATTGCTAATCTTTGTGTTCTTGATGTGACCTTGTATTGGTATAATAAATCCATCCCGAAATCCTTGTGTTAGCTTCTCCGCTTTTTGTCAGTTCGGATAAGCTTTTAGCCATGGTTGCATCTTTTCCAAGTTGATGGGCGAGCACGCCTTCTTGATGTGTTTCTTCTCAATTCGCTTTAGGCTTACTCCCCGACACTGTCTTCTTGGGGCATCTGGTCAAAGGATGTTGTGCTGCGCACCCAGAACACACATGTTTGAATTTACATTCCTGAAACGTACATGTTGCCCTGTTATATCTCCAACAAGTGTTGCGGTAGTCTTGTGGAATATCTGGTAGGTGATGGTCTTCTGGAACTTCGTGGGCGATCCGTGGTTTTTTGGGTCATTTGCTGCATCCACAAGCTAACATCCTGAGTGCCCCATGTCATAAATTTGTTTTCTTCCATCTTATCCCTGAATTTTTCATCGTAATTCAGCCAAGCCCAGTTGTCATAATCTTTATATGCTTGCATGATGTTCACCGCATATGTTAGCATGGGTCCGTATCGTGATGGGTCATGGCGCCCCACTACGCTCATCATGTGCAGGAAAGCGGTGATCCAGTTGGCGATGGTCTTGGGGATTCGTTGCTCCTTTTCCCCCGATGTAGCCCTTTCCTTGGATTTTTTCTTATCAGCAGCTTTGCGTCTCCCCTGTAATATGCTGAAAATGTCAGTGTACTTCCTTTTTATTATTCTCTTTCTCAGTCGTCTTGGTACTGCCTCCCATGGTTCTGATAAGGTTGTTAGCGTGGGTGGACCTCTGGCCGTCTTGTCTTCTGTTTTGTTCGCTGCCGGTGTATCGCTATTGGTGTCTGAGTCAGACGAGGAGGTGGAGGAGATGCTGTCGGAGCTGTGGCTCGACTTTCGCCTGCGCTTCGCCTTGCACCTCTTGTCACCCGCCGCAATGGCTTTCTCGGGTGTCTTTCGCCCTTTTTCCCCACTCTTATCCCCGCACTCACCCGCGTTATGATCTTCCGTCCGCTGTGTATTCTCTTCTTGATTGTGTCGTACTGTCTCATCAGTGCTCTGCTTGCCCTGTAGTTCTTCTTTATCTCTCTGCGCCTCCGCGCTGTCCGACTGTCTCACAGGTGCTGAATTTGCTTTGGAGGGAGCTGACTCCCCTTCTTTGTCTCCGTTCGGTGTAACCAGCCTCCTCTCGCTGTTCTGCATTGGTGCATTCTGAGCTTGTCCACATTGTTGAGTTGGTGCGTGTTGATTTTTGTATGCCCCTTGTGGCATAGGCGGCCATGTCCACCATGGCGTTGGAAGAAAGGGTGGTTACTTATTCCTCCATAAGGCCCGCTCTCCCATGGCCACCCGGTGTTCCATGCAGGGTATGGGCCTTGCGCTCCGGGTGCCCATGGTGGTCTTGAATACCAGTTGGCGCTGTCCGTGTTTGGCCAAGGCGGACACATTTGGTTACTACTTCTTGCTATCGCCTGGATACCATCTGCTTGCGGCTGTTGGCCTTCGTTAGCGCTGTGCTGTGCTATATCCTGTGTCACTGCATTACCGAGGGATTGCTGCTGCTGCAGCGGCACTGTCGTGTTTCCCTCTGCTCTTCTGCCTTCTTCCGTGCTGTGAATGGGCACCGCTGGCCTTTCTTGATTGTCTCTTGGACCCGCATTCTCGCCAATTTATAGCTCTTCTCTGTTCATCTCTGCTCTGCTCGCTGTTCTTCTTTTTCCAGTGCTGTGCGTCTGTCCCCCTTCTTGACTCTTCCCTCTTTTTTGTCCTGTTTTTGCTGAGAGTCCTGTGCGTGGTCACAGATTCATCCGCTCCGCTCTCCCTCTGGCGGATTCCAAGGCGGTACTATCGTGACCAGATGACATATTAATTTATTACTGTATCCTGTGAATGACACTTAATATGTTAATAACCTCCTCATAAGCATATATAGGTGGTGTGCTAGGGGAAAATCCCTTTTTTTTTTTTTTTTGCGCCGCATGTTCCAACATGGCCCTGTGATCAGGGCTCCATTACTAGGGATGTGAATCGTTTTTTGATGATTTAAAATATCGTCCGATATATTTTAAATCGTCAAAAATCGTTAGGGCCACGATACAATACCAATTCCCCCGATTTATCGTCAAAAAATCGTAAATCGGGGGAAGGGGGAGGGCAGGAAAACCGGCACACTAAAACCCCCTAAAACCCACCCCCGACCCTTTAAATTAAATCCCCCACCCTCCCGAACCCCCCCAAATGCCTTAAATTACCTGGGGGTCCAGCGGCGGTCCAGAACGGCAGCGGTCCGGAACGGCCTCCTGCAATTGAATCGTGTTGTCTTCAGCCGGCGCCATTTTTCAAAATGGCGGCGCAAAATGGCGGCAGCCATAGACCAACACGATTCGACTGCAGGAGGTCGTTCCGGACCCCCGCTGGACTTTTGGCAAGTCTTGTGGGGGTCAGGAGGCCCCCCCAAGCTGGCCAAAAGTCCCTGGGGGTCCAGCGGGGGTCCGGAAAACGATCTCCTGCCGCGAATCGTTTTCCGTACGGAAAATGGTGCCGGCAGGAGATCGACTGCAGGAGGTCGTTCAGCGGGGGTTCCCCCCGCTGAACGACCTGCAATCGATCTCCTGCAGTCGAATCGTGTTGGTCTATGGCCGCCGCCATTTTGCGCCGCCATTTTGAAAAATGGCGCTGGCTGAAGACAACACGATTCAATTGCAGGAGGCCGTTCCGGACCGCCGCTGGACCCCCAGGTAATTTAAGGCATTTGGGGGGGGGGGTTCGGGAGGGTGGGGGATTTAATTTAAAGGGTCGGGGTGGGTTTTAGGGGGTTTTAGTGTGCCGGCTCACGATTTTCACGATACTTTAAACACCCAAACGGCAACAATACGATTCCCTCCCCCTCCCAGCCGAAATCGATCGTTAAGACGATCGAGGACACGATTCACATCTCTATTCATTACTGACCCTCCAAGTGACCCCCAGCCTTCCAGTCCAGCGGTGCCCCCTCATCACCCTGCAGGGAAACCCAAGGGAATTATGGGTGGGGGGGAGGGGTGAAGCATAAGCTCCCTGCCCTACATCATGCACCATCAACCCATCTAGGCCAGACTGGACTAGACCATTATGCTCAGGGTGGGAAATCATCATCCTGGCTATCCACTTCTTATATTAGTTTGTTTTTTTTTAAACTTCCTGGTCCTCGCTGCATCCTCCCCCCACATACCATCTCAAGGCTCGCAGCCAGCCAATCTAACAGTTACCCAGCAGTTAATCCCCCTAGTAGTGGCAGGGCCGCTTCCTGCAGGTTCACCATGTGGAGGGGGGGGGGGGTGTTTGCGGGGGGCCTACCAGCTACCTGGTGCCCTGCCAGCCCATTCCTTCTTTTTTTTTTTTATAAATCAGGGAGGTGGCAGGGCTCCGATTTGGTACCCGTGCTTTTTTTTTTTTTTGAAAATTAATATCGCTCCGCCAAGGGGGGGCTGGGGGAACAGGAGGGAGGATGGGCCGACGAGGGCTGGCCGCAGGAGGGAGATGCCGATTGCGTGAGCCCGAGGCCCAACCAGGGGGGGCAGCTGGAATGGGGATGGTGCCGGGCGGGGGTTCGATCGGGCCCGCCACGCCAGTTTTGCCAGCGGGCGTGTGATCAGCAAGGGCGGCTATCGTGTGTCTGTGTGTGGGGGGGGGGGTAACGGAGGGACTCGGCCGGGCCGATTGAGCCATGGATGCAGGGCATTAGGAGGCGGAGAGTCAGTGCCTTGCGGGGGCCACCACGAAGCATGTGTTGCTTCGGGCATACCAGCCGGGGCTGCCGAGGCAGAATTAGGGCGCCAAGCGGGAGGAGGCAGTAAATACCCCTCGCAAGGCCTGAGGTGAAGCGAGGCCTCGCAGGGGCAGGGCCTTAGGTCGTGGGGGTTGGGGTTGGGGGGGAATGTGGAGGCGGCCATACCTCTCAGGGTGCTCAGATCAGGCTTCCTCGTGCTGTTGCCCGCTTGCTACCGCCACGTCTTCATCGGGTCATCGAGAGGGATCCAAAAAGGATCACTCCCTGGGCACTGCGGCCTTTTAAAGGGCCAGCGACATCATCAATTCTTCCTGTCGCTTCCCTTGCACATCATAGCCCTGGGCAGGGCTATGATGCTGCTGTTCATTTTCCTAGGAGAAGGGTGGAGGGGCGTGCGCTCCCACCGAGGGAGTGCGCTCCTGCGCCCCCTCCCCCTCCCCCTCCTTCTCTCCGTCCAAAACCTGGGGACGGCGCTTCGGTTAAGGGTGGGCTCATTCTAGGTGAGTCCCACCTAGACTCTTACTTTTATAAATAGGAACCGTATCTGCCCATCTCCAGCGCTCCAGAACTACTCCCAACTCTAAAAAAGTATTGAAAAGGTCAATCTGCAGAGATGCCAGGCCTTCCTAAACTCCCTTAATACCCTCAGATGTATCCCAATTGCCCCATCGCCTTATCTAGCTTTTTAGTAAATTCCTCTCAAACACACTTTTCTGAAAATCGATTGAGGTTTTCTTGTGATTGCCACTCACAGGTTAGGCCCACCCGCAGCTCACTCACCCTGATGATGCCGGACCTGTGCTGCCACCTCCCACCCATCCATGTGGCTGAACGTCGCTGTCACTGCCTGACCCTTCTGTCCATCCCCAGGGTAGGAGAGATGCCGCCAGACACTCATGAGGCTGAACACTGCCGATGCTCCTCCCTCATGTTCCAATAGGCACATGCGCGTCTCTGCTTCCTTTAAAGAGCCCACAGAGGGAAAAGCCCGCAGCACACAGAGGATGTCATCATCTGCCACCCTATAAAAGAGTTCTTCAAATGTTCCCATGTTGCCTTTGCAAGGTCTTCCTGGTCTTCTGTTCCTGTCTTGGTAGTCTTCTGGCTCCTGGACTCCTGTTTCCTGTGATCTCATCATCGTGTTCCAGTTCCAGGTCCTGGTTCTGTTCCTGAGTTCCTGAGTCGTATTCCAGTATAATTTTTCCCTGTAGCAAAATACCACAGAGAAAATGTCATGGCAAAGTGGCCCCACGTGATGGTGGTCTCAAGACTTCCTCTCTCTTGTCGGTAGTGCACCAACCCATGGGATTATAATTGGTGATCTCAGTTCCTGCTCCACTGCCAACATCTAAAACAGAACAATTTGAAAAAATTAAAAAAATAAAACATGAAATTCCTTGTAGTATCTCTACAGTAACATTTATCATACAGTAAATCTTACAGCTTATTTTATGAACCCCTAAGTTTGAATTTGAAGAAATTGAGTGTGATATGACTTGCTCAAAGTCATTAGGAGAATTAGTGGGAGCAAGTGAGATTTATATCTTAGCCTGTTGCTCTAACCACTAGGCCAGGAGTGGACGACTGTGATCCTCAACAGCTACAAACAAGCCTGGTTTTCATGAATAACTTGTCTTAGCTTATGATCCACAATAAAATCATGTGCCATTAAGGTTTTCTTATTTGCTAACCAAATGTTCACAGTGCACAAGCAAAAGTTTGAAATGGTCAAATTTAGAACTCCTAATGTTTATCAGTGATCTTTGTAAGTTATTGCATATTATTCTTTGACTTCTCTGCTGGTTTTGGCCAACACCCACAATTGTCAGAATCCCAAATAATCTTCATAGATTGCTTCCTCCATCCAGCATATCTTAAACTGTGAGTTTAATTGAATGCCCCCAGAGTCTCTCAGTAGCACCCCAGTAGCACTAAATATGCGTACAGTGAATATGCACCAGATAGATCTGTATACAATGGAGGCAGAACATGCAAATTTACCTTACGCTTATTCATTGTTGATATCCTGAAAACATGACCTGTTAGTGGCTCTTGAGGACAAGAGTTGGCTACCCCTGCACTCGGCTACCCTTCCATTCCTCCTCCAACTATCAACATGTATTTTTAGTTTCTTCTCTTTTCTTTCAACTAACTTCATTGCAGAAATTTGTTCAGATGCCTTCAATTGCCAGGTTATAGATGTTGATGGCATTGGCAGAGCAACCCTTCAGATCTGCAAAGGGACAATGAGGGCTACTTTAGTGTATGGGAGTGGGGGTAGTTTCTTTTTTGGGTATCTTTGCTTCATTGCTGGAAGTATTCATTGTATTGATTTTTTTGATTTTGATTACTTTTTCCATTTTAGTGTGCTTTTAAATGGTTTTAATTTGCACCAAATGGTTTTGGTGGGCATTACAACTATTTAACGTGCACTTAAAATGGAAAAAGGAAATAAAAGAACATTTTGCTTGTTTTCCAGTCATTTCGAAAACAGCACAAAGTGAAACATTAAATGTTGTTTCTTTGTCATTCTCAAACAAAAGTTCATCCCAAATAATTAATAATTAGGCGTGTGCAGGGAAAATATTTTTGTTTCTTTTTCTTTTTGATTTGTATGTTTTTAACTCATGTTTCAGTTCATTTAATGTTCATTTCAGTTCATTCTATTTACTGAACCAAAACAAACATTACATAAAAAAAAAAAGAAAAAAAAAGATCTGTCCCTCAAACAACAGAATTTGCCTCCCCTCCAGGTCTTCCCCATGAACTTCCTCCCAAAGGTCTCTTACCTCATTCCTGGGGTGGAGAAGAGAGGGGCAGGAGTGACAGTAGTCTCTCTTGTCATGCCAGGCTCCAATTAAATAAATAATGGTACTGGCCTCAAGGCTGGCCGACCCCATTTTTGAACAGGGAACCAGTGAGGCAGGAGTGACTGGGATCACTTTGTCCCCTTTTTACTTAGCAGACACCAGGAAGGAGATAGACCTCTGGGGAGAGATGCTTGTAGGGAAGGCCTAGATGGTACAGGAGAGGTGATTTTGCATATTTGGTTGTTCTCCAGTTGTTGTTTTGTTGATTTTATAAAATGAAAATCATCTAAAAAAAATCACAGTTCAGAGGTCTTTGTGTTTTGCTTGTAAACGAAACAAAGTGTAGTTGTTTGTCCACATTTTTCATTTTATTTAAAAATGAATGTATATCTCCACTAATAATAACAAAGCCAATAATATATAATGCAATATCAAGCAAGATCTGATGTAAAAACATATGTTAAAAAAGGTTAATTCACTTTTCCCAAGGTATGTAGAACCTGCATTTTTTAATATGTATTTCAGCTTTACAAACCAAGAATATCTTTGATAAGACAAACAGAAAATATGCATATGGGGCAGAGCTTTCCAACTTACCTGCGGTGCAGCATTTGCATGCATAAGTGGACACATGGAGATTAATGCTAATATGCACAATTTATAAAATATCACAAGAAGTATGTGCGTATATTTCAGTATGCACAGATATTTCTAATGCAAGAAAACTCGTACTTTCTCTACCTATTTTATAAACATATGAACGTATATTTAAAGGTCAATTTTAAAAGTCCAGCACATACATTAATTAGGGGATGCACAAATATGCCGGGCTTGAGTGCGCCAAGCAGATTTTAAAAGCCATCCAGATATGCCCGTATCTCCTGCAGCGCGCACATCTCAAAAGTTCTGAAAATGGGTAGAGGCGTGGGTGTGGTCTGGGTGGGGCATGGGCATTTCGGGACTTGAAGCTATACGCATAAATACTTGTGCGATCTGGCATGCGCCGAGGGCCCCCGCCGCGTAACTTTACTTCCGCTACGGATGACCTGTAAATTAAAAAAATAAAGAAAAATAGGCAAATCTGCGGGGTTTTAAGGATCGGGAATAATGAGGGAGGGAGTGAAGGCTATTAAACAAGGGGGGGCTGGAGGACCTATCTCTTAAATGGATGAACTGGGGACGAACTGGTAAAACTGGGAATAGCGTTGGCAAACGCCCGTTTCAAATATCCCCTGATTTACGCGGTGGCGCGGCACTTGTGTGCACGGGTGCATGCCCATTTAAAATTTAGCATACGTGTGCGTACCGCCAGGCTGTTTTATAATATGTGTGCATATGTGCACGTATTTTATAAAATGGCCATGTCCCTGTGTGCGCACTGGTGCGCACGCACTAATGTGCGCCCGCTCACTGGTTTGAGTTATGATCCTACACACATACAAAAATATAATCTCTCTAAGTAATAACCATGATTTGTACATGGTGGCAGGTATTTTATAAAGTATTGCATGGATACTGTTTTGAAAATAGTTACTTGGGCATGTACTTGGAATCGCCAGTTTGCTGAACCACCACAGTTCACCCAGACCTCCCCCTCAAAACGGCAGAACCACAGAGAAGTCCAATTTTACTTGCATGAGTTAATTCACAAGTGTAAAGTACCCCTGTTTATTGTAACTTTTCACTCTCTTCCTCTCTCCTAGCCTATTGTTCACGAAGTTGTTAATTTTAATGTTATTGCACCACTGTTTATTGTAAACCGATACGATATGATTGGTATCATGAGTGTCGGTATAAAAAAGCCCTAAATAAATAAATAAATAAATAAATAAATAAATAAATAAAAATAAAAGTCTACAAATAAGTTCAGTAATTTATAGGTGTATATCTCTTACACAACAGCAATTGCTGTTCTTGAGCTTACGATGTACTGCACTTTTCTCCTGGACCAGCCCCATTTGCATTCAAGATACCTGATTCACATGTTGCTGTAAGTTTCTAATTCCTCCAGTTTGCTCGATGACAAGATATTCTCCTACATCTGGACTCTCATATGGATATCTGAAAAAAAAGAAAAAAAAAGATGATTTCTCAACTATCATCAGGAGGTGAGGGGAAATGGGTGACTGCGCTGTGTGACCATGCCCCTCCCCCAACGTCACTGTGAGCTCCGGCGGCAGTTGAAAAGCGCCTCACCATCAGGCGCCAGCGAGCGGGGAGGCCACCCTCCATCCTGGGCCCCCGCAAGAAGTGAACACCATCTTAAATAATAAAAAAGAAACGGAACTATCATCAGGAGGTGAGGGGAAATGGGTGACTGCGTTGTGTGACCATGCCCCTCCCCCGACGTCAACTCTTTGTGCTTCATTTACTATTTTTTCTTTTACGTTTTCTGTTAAGTAACCTTTTTTCAAGTTCCTACCTTATGCCTTTGTTAACAATTTTATTATAAATGTTCTCTGTATTTGACTATGGAAATATTTTTTCCTGCTTTTTCTGTTTTATGTAAACCGGTATGATTTGCATTTTAATGTAAGAATGTCGGTATATAAAAATTCTAAATAAATAAATAAAGCCAAAGCCACCCTGATTGAATCCAAAGTTTTAACGAAGTGGGAGTTGGGGGGGGTGGAATAGTTGCAAGAGCTGACACCACCCAGGGGGAAGACACTGAGCCTTAGCCATACCCCATGACCTGCTTCCCTCAACCAGAGAAGTCATTGAAACACTGGCTCTCTCCATTTCACTCAGTGGTGCCATGGCTGCATCCCAGCAGGCATCAGGAATCTTCACTAGTCAACGGTAATGATTCATCTTGACTTGTTAGAAACACAGCCACAGCTCCCTCCATGAGTGATGGGCGGTGCCCTCCCACCCCGTCCCACGGAAGCAGCTAAAACATCCAGCAGCACCTCCATAGTGCCACAACTTGCAGAGTTGGATGTATTCCCCGGGCTAGACTCACAGAAGCCCCTCATGCCTATGTTAGTGGACCTTGCAGATGAGCATTGAGGTCAGAGTGTTAAATGTCCAGGCATTAAGGTGTGCTGTAGCTTACAAGAATTCAGTGAGTCATAGGGAAACTCCCAAGCCTTTGCTTCACTCTTCCCCATAGTAAAGAAAAAAAAAAAAGAGGACAAATTGAAAAAAAGAAAAGAGGCAATTAAAGTCCAGCACAAGGACTTGCCGCCCGCAGCTTGAAACACAACCTCCTCCTAGGTCGGCATCTTGGCTGGGACCCAAATTTTTAACATAAGGTCTGATATATTTGTCAATTTCATAAAATAAGAACACTGTCTTCTGTAAATGATTCTGAATTTTGGTGAATAGAATCCAAAATGTGCAGGCGGTCAACAAATTAGGACTTTATTATAGCATGTACAATCATTGCCAGGCCATTAAACCAGCTTCTTTAAACATAGTTTTGACACTTTATATGTCTAGGTTCACAGAACATTTAATGTGGTGAAGTGCCAGGATCGGATTTCACTCTACATGTGATTTTTATTTAAAAGGCACATTTCTAAGACGAATTGATGTCAGATTCTGATCTAAACAAGTAATTCTACAACTTAACTCATGAAAAACAATGTACTTCATTTGCTAATGACACACAAATTATAGTTGCTAAATAAACATTTCCCCATACCAAGCTAGGTAGAGTGAAAGAAAATGCCTGTTTTTAATAAACTGTTGGATAAAATGAGAAAGTTACAGATTAGACTTACTTTTTTATTTTGTTATTTAAGGCTTGCTCTAGTTTTGATTGTGACTTTATAATTACTCTGCTTTTTTGACTTCCCATCACCAGTATTTTTGCTCCAGAAACAAAATCTGCCTCCCATCTTGTGTACTTATCCAATCTATTCTGAAGTCTGGAAAACTGGGCATCGAAATGGCAGATGAAATTTAATGTGGATAAGTGCAAAGTGATGCATATAGGGAAAAATAACCCATATTATAGTTACACAATGTTAGGTTCCATATTAGGTACTACCACCCAAGAAAGAGATTTAGGCGTCATAGTGGATAACACATTGAAATTGTTGGTTCAGTGTGCTGCGGCAGTCAAAAAAGAAAACAAAATGTTAGGAATTATTAGAAAGGGAATGGTGAATAAAACGGAAAATATCATAATGCCTCTGTATCGCTCCATGGTGAGACCCCACCTTGAAAACTGTGTACAATTCTGGTCACCGCATCTCAAAAAAGATATAATTGCGATGGAGAAGGTACAGAGAAGGGCGACCAAAATGATAAGGTGAATGGAACAGCTCCCCTATGAGGAAAGACTAAAGAGGTTAGGACTTTTCAGCTTGGAGAAGAGATGACTGAAGGGGGATATGATAGAGGTGTTTAAAATCATGAGAGGTCTAGATCGGGTAGATGTGAATCGGTTATTTACTCTTTCAGATAATAGAAAGACTAGGGGGCATTCCATGAAGTTAGCATGTGGCACATTTAAAACTAATCAGAGAAAGTTCTTCTTCACTCAATGCACAATTAAACTCTGGAATTTGTTGCCAGAGGATGTGGTTAAGAACATAAGAAAATGCCATACTGGGTCAGACCAAGGGTCCATCAAGCCCAGCATCCTGTTTCCAACAGTGGCCAATCCAGGCCATAAGAACCTGGCAAGTACCCAAAAACTAAGTCTATTCCATGTAACCATTGCTAATGGCAGTGGCTATTCTCTAAGTGAACTTAATAGCAGGTAATGGACTTCTCCTCCAAGAACTTATCCAATCCTTTTTTAAACACAGCTATACTAACTAGGGATGTGAATCGTTTTAGGACGATTAAAATTATTGTCCGATAATTTTAATATCGTCTTAAACCGTTATGGAACACAATACAATACAGATTCTAACGATTTATCGTTATAAATCGTTAGAATCGTGAGCCGGCACACTAAAACCCCCTAAAACCCACCCCCGACCCTTTAAATTAAATCCCCCACCCTCCCGAACCCCCCCCAAAATAACTTAAATAACCTGCGGGTCCAGCGGCGGTCTGGAACGGCAGCGGTCCGGAACGGGCTCCTGCTCTGAATCTTGTCGTCTTCAGCCGGCGCCATTTTCCAAAATGGCGCCGAAAAATGGCGGCGGCCATAGACGAAAAAGATTGGACGGCAGGAGGTCCTTCCGGACCCCCGCTGGACTTTTGGCAAGTCTCGTGGGGGTCAGGAGGCCCCCCACAAGCTGGCCAAAAGTTCCTGGAGGTCCAGCGGGGGTCAGGGAGCGATTTCCCGCCGCGAATCGTTTTCGTACGGAAAATGACGCCGGCAGGAGATCGACTGCAGGAGGTCGTTCAGCGAGGCGCCGGAACCCTCGCTGAACGACCTCCTGCAGTCGATCTCCTGCCGGCGCCATTTTCCATACGGGTCCCAATACAGATCCCTGAGGCACTCCACTGTCCATCCCTTCCACTGAGAAAATTGCCCATTTAATCCTACTCTCTGTTTCCTGTCTTTTAGCCGGTTTGCAATCCATGAAAGGACATCGCCACCTATCCCATGACTTTTTACTTTTCCTAGAAGCCTCTCATGAGGAATTTTGTCAAACGCCTTCTGAAAATCCAAGTATACTACATCTACCGGTTCACCTTTGTCCACATGTTTATCAACTCCTTCAAAAAAGTGAAGCAGCTTTGTGAGGCAAGACTTGCCCTGGGTAAAGTTGCCCTGGTTAGTGCAGTTAGTATAGCTGTGTTTAAAAAAGGATTGGATAAGCTCTTGGAGGACAAGTCCATTACTTGCTATTAATTAAGTTGACTTAAAAAATAGCCACTGCTATTACTAGCAACGGTAACATGGAATAGACTTAGTTTTTGGGTACTTGCCAGGTTCCTATGGCCTGGATTGGCCACTGTTGGAAACAGGATGCTGGGCTTGATGGACCCTTGGTCTGACCCAGTATGGCATGTTCTTATGTTCTTATGTCATTTTCTAGAAAAGCTTCGGTACATCTTCTTGTACAGGATTCTGAAGGAAACGTTTTACAATTCCCTGAGGGCCATAACTAGCCTTGCAGACAGCTCTTTGGAAGATGGAGAAATCATGTCTTAGAGCCTGATTCACTAAGGGCCAGATTTTTGAACCTACACATGGGCGTAGATTTGTGCTCGCAACCCGGTACGCACAAATCTACGCCCGATTTTATAACATACGCGCGCACCCACACATATGTTATAAAATCCGTGGTCGGCGTGCGCAAGTGGGTGCACACTTATGCACCTTGCACCTGCCGAGCCCTAGGGGAGCTCCAATGTCTTTCCCCATTCCCTCCGAGGCCACTCCGAAATTGGAGTGGCCTCGAAGGGAACTTTTTTTCCGCCGCGCCCCCCCACCTTCCCCTCCCTTCCCCTATCTAACGCGCCCCCCAGCCCTACCTAAATCTCCCCCCACCATTATTTTTTTATTTACGCCTGCCTCTGGGCAGGCATAGGTTGCACGCACCAGCACTAGGTGCTGTGCCGGAGCCCTTGGTCCTGTCCCCACCCCACCCCGGACCGCCCTGCTCCGCCCACTCCCCACCCCTTTTTTCAAGCACTGGGACATACGCACATCGCGGGACTTGCGCGCTTCGCCAGGCCTATGTAAAATAGGCTCGGCGCGCGCAGGAGCGGGTTTTAAAGGATTACGCTCGTATATTATGCGCGTAACCCTTTAAAAATCCGCCCCTAAGGTTTTTCCCTATTCTGCTTAAGCCCAGATTTTCAAAGGCCCACATGTGTAAAAAACGGGTTTTACGTGCGTGGCCGGCTCTTGTACACCATGCACATTTTAAAACGGGCCCAGCCACACAAGTAAACCCCGGTACGTGCACAAGTGCTGAGCTCTGAAAAAGGGATGGGCCAGGGGATGGAGGCGGGGCAGGGCGGGGCAGGACAGAGGCCAGCATGGACAGCGGCCATTAGCCGCTGTCCCAGGGAAGCATGCGCCAGCAGTCGGAATGGAGAAGGGAAAGGGAAGGAAGGATAGGCATGAGGTAGGGAAGTTCCCTCCCAGTTCGCTCCTTAATTGGCATGGACTGGGAGGGAACTGGGGGAAGCCCAATTGTATCACCGCATGTATTTAAGGAAAATTTGCCCCCCTGTGCATGCTGCTCGCACATCCGTGCTGGGGGGGTACCGGGTCCCAGCGCGCAGAGCATGGCAAAACTCGGGTCTGCACTCAGGTAGGAACGGCAGTCCCTGCCGCGTGATGGAAGGTGCGGGGTGGGAGCATAGGGGCTCCGTTTTTGTTTGTTTTTTCTAGTGTAGTCTGGGCAGGAAGGATTCGTGGAGCCCAAACGCAGGAAAGGGTAGGTCCTGGCGGAGCCGGGCGGCCGCTCTGGGGGCTGCGCCATTTTGGTGGTGGTGGTGGTGGGGGGGGGGGGGTTGGCGAATGGGGCCACGTGGGGGGGGCGCCGAGTTGGGCAGCAGGCTGGGTGGGGGGTTCGGCAGACGGAGACCGCTCGGGGGGCCGCGCCATGTGGAGCAGCGGATGGGGGGGTTCTGAGGTTGGGGGCTGCTCTGGGGGGCCGCACTCTGGGGTCACGGGTGTATAGTGTTGGTGGGCCGAAGGAGGGGTATAGGTAGGCCTGGCCGGCCGGCTGGAAACGGACCAGAACGGGCATGAAGGGGAGCCGAGCGGGAGGTGAATCGCTCGAGGCATCCGCGCCAAGTTTTTGCCGTGGGTGAGCAGGGGTACGAATCGGCGCACAGGTAAGGCGGACCACGGGGGGGGGGGGGGGGGGGGGGGGGAAACGGGCATCAGGAACAAGAAGGAAAGGGGGGGGAACTGCCGTTGGTTTTTCTGGGACATTACCTGACGCCATGGGCTGGCAAGGGTCTGTAACTCCTCTACTGCTGCTGCTACTGCGTTCAGGGCTGCTGCCGCTGCTGCGTTCTCGTTGGGGGTGATCTGAAAAGGATTGCCCCTTGGGTGTCGCGGCTCTTTAAAGGGCCGTCGACATCATCTTCCCGTTCCCTGTCGTTTCCTTAGGGCGTCATAGCCCCAGGCGGAGCTACAATGCTGTGCTCCCATTTTCCCAGGAGAGGGGCGAGGGAGGTGCTCGCACCCATGGAGAGAGTGCTCTCCTGCGCCCCCCCTCCCCCTCCTTCTCTTCGTCCACGTCCGGGGACGTCGCTGCGGTTAAGGGTGGGCTCCTTTTAGGTGAGTCCCACCTATATATTTCAGGAACCTGCGTGTTGAGATGGGGTGTTTTAGTGTGCCCTTGGGCCTCAGCCCAGGCCCACACCTTCCGGGCCGAGCCGGGGGTTGACAGTGGCTCCGCATGGCAACATTCTAGGATGTTGGAAGTTGAATGGTCCTCCAACCATTCCGAGCCCTTTCAGACCTGCTGCGAGCAGCATGGAGCAGCAGGCCTGGCCTGAGGTAGAGGGTAGCTGGAGGCCTTGACACGTAGACAGGACTATGGTCGATGCGGCGGCATCGCAGACAAGACACTTGACAGCAACTGGGTAGATGCATCGGCATCACGGACAAGGAACTTGACAACAGCTGGGTTGATGCAACGGCATCATGGACGAGGAACTTGACAACAGCAGGGTTGATGCAACGGCATCATGGACGAGGAACTTGACAACAGCAGGGTTGATGCAACGGCATCACAGATGAGGAACTTGACAACAGCAGGGTTGATGCAACGGCATCATGGACGAGGAACTTGACAACAGCAGGGTTGATGCAACAGCATCACGGGCATGACAAGGAACTTGACATCCAAACAGGCACAACACAAGGCATGTCTCTCAGGGCGCCCTACTCAGGCCACCCGCGGGACTGAGTTGCGGACCACCCTGTCCCACTGCGCGCCCTACATAGCCCTTGCAGGTTGGTCACAGACCCCGAGGAGAACGGGACAGCGCAGGAAAGGTCCAGGCAAGGAGGAACTCCAATGACGGAGCCGGTGTCATCCGAAGCTTCCCCCAAGGCTGGCAGGAATGGAGGCTCAGGAGCACAGGGACACTTCCCACCTGCAAAACACCTCATTCTCAGGCATACACCATCCGAGAGCACCGGCTTACAGGAACAGAAGGCTCGAGAGCACCAGATGAAGACACAGAGAAGAACATCCTGGCAGGAAGACACATCAGGATGTGGAGGAAGACAATCATGACGAGACATCAAACATGGACTGGGACCTCAGGCGGAACACCAAGACATGAAGACGGAAGAAGGCAGACGAGACGAGGAGCTCCACGAAGAACAGAAGACCTTAAAAACTCTGGCAGGCAGGGGCCTCCAGAGGGAAGTCACGATGATGCAAGGCCAAGAATAGACTGACGAAGCAGCCCTTTATAGGGCAAAGGCAGGAAGTCCACTTGAAGGTGGGGCCAGCACACTTCCTGTGCCTGGCTGAGAGGCGCGGGCCTGGCTTGGCGCGCGCCTCTGCCTGGCTCTCAGCCAGGCACGGGCGCGCACCTCTGCCTGGCTGAGAGGCGCGGGCCTGGCTGAGAGGCGCGGGCCGGTGCCTAAGGAGCAGGAAACAGGGGCTGTGCAGGACCATGGCCAGCGGCCTGCACAGCGTCTGTGCGTCAGATGCAGGCAGTGCCTGAGAAGCAGGCCCTGACGTCAGCAGCGGCTCCAGCCAATGCGGGGAGCCCCGGGGCGGCTCCAGCCGCCAGATGGCACCAGGGCTTGCGGCCTAGCGCCGCGAAGATGGAAGAAGCGTCAGGGGTGGTCCCAGCCCCGTAGGAAGGCTGCGGCTCTGGCGACGGAGCAGAGGACACTCCAGGGCGGCCTCTGGGCGAGGTCCATTTCCTCCCCCCCCCATTCTCCTCCCTCCCACCTCATTCTCCCCTCACCCTTTATTCTCCTCCCACCTCCCCCCTCTAGTCTCCCTCCCTCCTCCCCTCAGTCACTCCCTCCCTCCCCTCTCCCCCTCCCCTCAGTCACTCCCTCCCCTCTCCCCCTCCCCTCAGTCACTCCCTCCCTCTCCCCCTCCCTCCCCTCTCCCCCTCCCCTCATCCACTCCCTCCTCCCCTCTCCCCTCCCTCAGTCCTCTCCCTCCTCCCCTCAGTCACTCCCTCCTCCCCCCAGTCACTCCCCTCAGTCACTCCCCTTCTGGATAGCACAAATGGAAGATCTTCGGGGGAGATCCCTCGCGGCGCACGTGCCGCTACTGCGCCTTGCCACCGCTGACGCTCCTGGTCCTTGCGCCGCTCCTCGCCGCCACCGCTCCTGGTCCTTGCCACCACTCCTCGCCACCGCTCCTCGCCGCCCCCACTGCTCCTTGCCGCCGCCGCCACTGCTCCTTGCCGCCGCTCCTTCCAGCGCCATTTTTGTTATGGGCAAGCTCTGGCCAACGTGCTCGCCCGCACATGCGCGGTAGAGTTGCTCTCTACTGCGCATTTGCGGCACGTCGGTCCGGGCTCCCTTATCTAGTAGATGGACTAGTGAGACAATGTTTAATTTAACTCTCGAAGCAATAAGCAGGGATTTAAATACCCAGCCGATGGCCGAAGTTCTTACCATGGAGCCTTTAAGAACAGGTGCATTTACCTAAATATGTATACCCTGAAAGAGAGGAGGAGCAGAGGAGATATGATACAGACCTTCAGATACTTGAAAGGTTTTAATGATGCACGATCAACAACAGACCTTTTCCGCTGGAATGAATCCAACTAGGGGTCATGAAATGAAACTAAAGAAATATTTCCTAAGATTACTCCTGAGACTACCCCCCTTCCACCCTCATCCCATGACCCCTCATTCTAGATCCTCTTTTCCATTGAAGGAAGCTAGCTCCCTGTACATGGAAATCTTTGAATTCAAATGTCTATATCAGATTTTCCTTATCTTGCCTTTCCTCTAAGGTATACATATTTAAATCTTTGTCTATCCCTATATGCTTTAGAACAAAGACCACTGATCATTTTAGAAGGCAAAATCTGGACCAACTCCAACCAGTTTATATCTTTGAAGGTGCAGTCTCCAGAATTATACATAGTGGGGTGGATTTTATAATTTTGTGCAAGCTCGTACTTTTGTTCACGCACCAGGCGCGAACAAGAGTACGTGGGGTTTCAATAGATATGCGCATAGCCGCGCGTATCCATTAAAATCCGGATCGGCGCGCGCAGGCTGCCCAAAATGGCGCCGACCATACGGCATGGTCGGTGCCATTTTGCTGTACGGCAAAACGATTCGAGTTTAGGAGGTCGTTCCCGGACCCCCGCTGGACTTTTGGCAAGTCTTGTGGGGGTCAGGAGGCCCCCTCAAGCTGGCCAAAAGTCCCTGGGGGTCCGGGTGCAATCTCCTACGCTCCTGACGTCGGGGGACAAAAAAACAAATGGCGCCAGCGCTACCTTTGCCCTGCTGTCATATGACAGGGCAAAGGTAGCGCCGGCGCCATTTCTACAATGCACCGGAGGTCCGAGAGTAAAAGATCACACCGGGACCCTCCCTCTGGACCCCAGGTAATTTAAGGCATTTTGGGGGGGTTCGGGAGGGTGGGGGATTTATTTTAAAGGGTCAGGGTGGGTTTTAGGGATGTTTTAGTGTGCCGGTTTTCCCGCCCTCCCCCGATTTACGATTTACACGATATTTTAAAAAACAAAACCGCGACGATAAGATTCCCTCCCCCCCCAGCCGAAATCGATCGTTAAGACGATCGATCACACGATTCACATCTCTAATTGTGATTGACGTGTTTTTTATTGTTTAAGCAAAACTATATATGTTAGTTGTGATATGCATAGAATGTTACAGATCTGAGGAATATACACAAATAAATAAATGAGGAAAGAAACAGTTACAATGAATTACAATAGTCTAGATGGGAAAGGACTAATGACTAAACCACCAATCGGAAATTGTCAACAGAAAAAAAAAAAGGTTTGACACACCAGAGAAATATTAATATATAAAAGGCAGTTTTAGCAGCTACATTCTGTCTTATTTGGATGGGACAGATGCTGCCGCGGCTTCTCCTCGCAGCTTCTTCCCGGAATCCCCAGGCTGGCCTGACGTTGTGGATCTGCCATGTTCCTGATGACGTAAGGGCATGCGCGCGCTCCAGAGTTTGTACCGGCAAGGGCGCGAACCTAAGGGGCGTCCCCCCGTAGTGACATCATCCGTTTCCAACTTAAAAGGGCTTTGTTTGCAACTACGAATCGAGTTAGCAAGGGGAATCTTTCTCTGCTGCTCTGCCTCCACAAACCTACCGGGTACCCGCTCCTCGGGGGCCCCGCTCTCTCTTCTTGATTTCAGATTGCTAAGATGGGATCCACTACTCACTCCTCGAGGGCCTATGTCCCTGAATGCTCAGAAGATTCCTTAATGCCTGGAAGCGATCGCAGACATGAACATTGTGAGTTCTATTACAGATAGGAACCGGTACTCGTTCCACGAGGGCCCATGTTCCTAATCTCTGAAGACTCTCTTCTGTCTAAGACGTTATCGCAGTACGGAGATAGTGAGTTGTTATTGCAGATTGCAGATAGGAACCGGTACTCACTCCACAAGGGCCAATGTTCCTAAAACCCTTCACAGACTCTCTTCTATCTCAGAAGCTATTGCATACCTATATCTGGTACATTACTGTTTCATATTGCAGATAGGAACCGGTACTCACTCCACGAGGGCCCATGTTCCTAAAACCCTTCACAGACTCTCTTCTATCTCAGAAGCTATTGCATACCTATATCTGGTACATTACTGTTTCATATTGCAGATAGGAACCGGTACTCACTCCACGAGGGCCCATGTTCCTAAAACCCTTCACAGACTCTTTTCTATCTCAGACGCTATCGCATACCTATATCTGGTGCATTACTATTTCATATTGCAGATAGGAACCGGTACTCGCTCCACAAGGGCCTATGTTCCTAAAACCCTCCAAAGACTATCTTCTATTCCAGAAGCCATCTCATACACAGATATTGTGTGTTCTTATTCCAGACTGCATATAGGAACCAGTACTCGCCTACGGCTCCTGTTCCTGAATATACTGAAGACTCTCTGTTGCATAGAAGCCATTACAGATATCTACAATTGTGAGTGTATCATCTACTACTGGTTATGTATCCAACATACCCTGTCTACTCACTACCTATAGGCTCTCTCTACAGCTCACAATTCCAGTATCTGAGGGACTTCAGCCCTGCCGGGCACATCAGCTCACTACTACCACCTCTGGTGGTTCTACTTCCTGTCTAATAAAGAACTATCTGTGTTTGTCTCCATACTGCATCCTAGCCGGTGGTCCCTCTCAGGATATCCTCCTGGGGGCGCTGTCATCTGCCATCGGCCCAAGGATTCACCAATTTCTACTAAGTGTTTATTCCTTACACTGCTAGAGTGGTATCATACAGACTGCTACTCTGTGGGAGCCAACCCACAACAGATCATTAACTCCGCCCACAGAATATTACAAATTGCTAGCCCCTCCCCTTGGGGGAGCAGCATTGAACAGATTGCTAACTCCCGCCCTCCTGGTGGGGTGTTCAATAAAAGATTGCTAACTCCCCTCCTCTGGGAGGAGCTGATCGATAACAAATTGCTAACTCTTCCCCTCTGGGGGAGCAGATCTATAAAAATATCCTTTTGAAGATGTGATCTCCAGAACTGTATTCTAGGGATGTGCAGAGCAAAATTTTATGTTCATATTTCTTATGTCCGAAAGGGGGTCCCACTTGCGGTCAATATGGACATAAAAAA